>NW_016909634.1:1132223-1315121 GCF_001483705.2 Eufriesea mexicana
CGTCGTGTAATTGCTTACTCTATCGTTCGTGAGCCGCGAAATGGCGAAGCGTGTCCCATAATTGTTCGGTCTCATTTTTTTTTCTTTTTTTTCTTTCACGAGTCACGAATCGCGATAAACAAAGAACGGGGAGAAAGAAAAATTTCATGGACGTTTCCAGTGGCACAATGGCTCGGTGCGACCTCTTGAACGATATGGAACTAGGTTAGACGAGGAAAAAAATAATACCGTTTTCATAAATTTCGTAATCATTTTTCCTACTTACGTTTAAGTATAGTTATCTTTCTACTTATAAACCATTAACTCTTTCGTTACTAAAGCTCGTCCAACGTGAAAATTCTGAAGATAAGTACAGAGCGTTTCACGCAACTTGGCGGGACTCAATTTTTGAAACTGTCTCAGTTAGAGATAGAGGAAAATCCTTAAATGCTTTTATACATCCCATTTAAAAGTAGTACATTTACATGTGTTTTGGCATTGATACAATCGCGAAATATGATTCCACTATTTTGAAAAAACGAATCGTACATTTTTTGTGTAAATTAATTGACTGTATCCTTTTTGTACTAAATTACTGAATTAGATGGTAAAAAATTAGGGAACTATGGCGGTATTTCAATTTATTTTGAACATATAGCTCAATCCAGTTTCATGAAACAATCTGGTGCGAGAAATTTAAATTGGAACGAAATTTAATTCAGAACGCGTATATATGACATCTTTATTTCAATTTTATTTTAAAAACATTTTTCTGGTCGTACTTAATTCCCCCAGAAATATATTTATTATTATTTATTACTATTATTAGATGTGGATAATAGGAAAATTTAAAAAATACTTTTTTGCATCGTAAACTGTTATTGTTTCCATTCTAATTTATACTTAATATCCTTTTCCATCTTTAAACGCAGTGTCATTTATTTTTCCATCGCTTACAATCACTTTCTTTTAAAGTATCTTATAAAATCTCTGTTTATCACGTAATATTTATTAAACAATTTTCTACCACACAGTAGAACATAATTACACCGCTATAGTTTATAAAAATATTGCAAAATTAGCACTTTTACAAAAATTTTCGAAATTTCGGAATAAATTCGTTACAGAAATTTTCCAGGATGCAATCCTAGGAAACAGTTGCTATCACTTAATTCGGGATCCTGTTATTGATATTCGGCGACCTAGTCATCATAGAAACTTAGCATTTTAGTCAGTACTATTTTAATTACTATGCATGGAGAAAGGTGAGGCAAGAAATTCTACCAAGATGCCATTATTGGTCTTCAGTGACCTAGTCATGGTCACATAAAAACGGAGCATTTTAATCAGTACTACTTTAATTACTATGAAAATGGCGAGGCAAGAAGTTCCTAGGAGGCAAAGGTTAGGTGCTTTCAGGGCACCCTTTATATGAGCGCAGCGAGTCTAAAAACGCGAGGGCGTTGCAAATGTATTCCACGCCGCGATTTCGTTTTCGCTGGCCGTGTCTACAAAGTCGCGGCATCACGGAACGTAAATTCTGTCGCGCGATTATCTACATAATGGGCGAGCGTCGCGAGCGTACAGAAAATTTATCGTCCGACTTCTCGATGAAAATTCATATCTTTGCAGCCGGTGAAATTTTCCTGGCCGGCCGTTTCGACCAAGGAACAGGCCTTCTTCCCACCCCTGATAAATTCTACAGCCTCTGGTCCGTGTCTCCAAAGCGTATTACGCGATGGCTCTTTGTTCTCGACCACTGTTCCAATTTCTGTGGCTACTTTTATCCGCTATTTAATATTTGATTCAGGATTTAAACGTGGATAATTTTTCACTTTAATTGTTTCTGTGAAAAGATCACCTATCCAAGATCCCCTTGGACAATTGGCTTGCACTAATGGCCTCTATAAGTCATGGGTTACAAATTACCGCTATTAAGACATTTTACTGTTTGCTGAGGATGTGGAAGTGAATTTTACGAATTCCGCGTCAGTTGAGTGTTCTATTCCTTGTCACTTGTGTTATTCGTGTACGATGGATAAGAAGTAATACTTCTGATTTAATATTGTTTGATACAATTAATAACAGGCCCCCTGTATAATTGAATAACAACAGGAATCTAATAAATTTCAAAATTTGTAATGAAATTTGAGTTTTATTCTGTTATACAGCGTGTCCCAGAAATGGTAGGGTAGGGGGTGATTCTACGTGAAAAAACAAATCGAAAATAAAGAATACAATTTTTTGATTCGAAGCTTCGTTGTTGAGAAAATCGACTTTGAATGTTCACTGAGTGCACCGGTGTTCTTATGGTACATCCACCATATTGTCAGCCAAAGTTAAGTGCGCGTGTACTCGGTGCATATTCAAAATCGATTTCTTCTTAAACGAAGATTCGAATGAAGAAATTTTATTCTTCATTTTCGATTTGCTTTTTCATGTAGAATTATCTCCTTCCAGATTGTACTACTGTTGCTGGAGCACCCTATATATGAGTCGGAGTATATAAAATGTAGTAGATAAAAATTTTAGTTGTTTAATTTGTAACAATGAGAAATTGTTTTATAAAATTATTGGCCAAATTAATTTGCTACGTGTCAATTAACCAGTGATATTCGTTGGTTGATTGTAGTGCAGAAGGGTATACTACGCTATTACAGAATTTGGTCTGCAAAGTGTGCATTGTATTAATTCGAAGCATAGATTATTAGTAATTAATCACGATGAAATCAGAGAACAATTAATTTAACACGTATTCCCAATTATAATCCGTCATAATCTAATCCATAGTTTATTGTAAACTTACTGTCAGATAATTATGTTAACCTATATATTATAGCATAATACAATTTGCCAAATATTTTTATTAAAGAACGAATTAATTGTAATTTTGTTTCCCTCCTACTCTTTGTTCTTCTAACCTTTGATTAGAGACACCTAAAATGTACCAACATCTTTTGAAACATTCAAGTAAACCTAACCTCTTATCCTAACCTATTTCACTCTAAAACAACTAAAATTGGATTAAAAATAGGTTATCTTTGACAAAATATAACGAAATATTCGATCAAATATTCTAATATATTCTGAAAAGAATATATTATTATTCGAAAATTATTAAAGAATATATTATTATATGTTAGATAAACCTAACCTCTCACCTTAAACTACATTACTATAAAAGAACCAAAATTCGATTAAAAATAAGTTATCATCGAATAATTTATCCATTCACAAAACAAAACCTTTATTTAACCTTATTTCATTAGTACTCACATAATTCACATACACTAGAGATAAATCTAACCTCTAACCCTAACCTATATTACTATAAAACAACAAAAATTCGATTAAAAATGTTATTATCGAATAATTTATCCATGTACAATATAAAACCTTCTTTATTTAACCTTCTTTCATTCCTACTCACATAATTCACATACACTAGAGATAAATCTAACCTCTAACCCTAACCTATATTACTCCGAAAAGCATAATTCACATACACTAGAGACAAATCTAACCTCTAACCCTAACCTATATTACTCCGAAACAACCAAAATTTGATTAAAAATAGGATATAATGGTACAAATTATCCATTCACAAAACAAAACTTTCTTTATTTAACCTTGTTTCATTTCTACTCACATAATTCACATAGACTAGAGATAAATCTAACCTCTTACCGTAACCTATATTACTATAAAACAAACAAAAATTTGATCAAAAATACGTTAACATCGAATAATTTATCCATTCGCAAAATATAACCTTTTTTATTTAACACTGTTTCATTCCCACTCACATAACTCTCACACACTACAAATAAACCTTACCTTAACCTTATCTACACTCATACACTAAAGATAACGTCTTACCCTAACCTATATTACTATAAAACAACATAAAAAATTCGATTAAAAATGAGTTATCATGGAATAAATTATCCATTCGCAAAATAAAACTTTCTTTATTCACCATTGTTTCATTCGCAATCACATAATTCACATACACTGCAACATAAACAATTCCTATTAATAAAAGTAAAATAACTGCACGAATATTATAAGGATACCGAAAATAATTTTTCATCGACCTTCCAAGCCGAATAAAACGTCCTTTCGTTCGAAGACACCCTGTATTGTGCTCCTAGGGACATGTGCGCGCGCGCGCGCGCGCACGTATGCACACAGGAAGCCCGAAGGAAATGTCTGGCAGACGCCGGGGAACGTGATATCCGAAGTCACTCACGAATTCATAGGATCCCTTTCTTCTTTGTTTTCCTCCGCGCGGCCGTGTAACTCGCACGCGACCACGCGTACCGATTCGGTAATGTTCCCGAGGATTTCCCGGCAATCTCGGCCCGCTTTCCTCCAAATCTCCCGGCAATGAGCCGCGTGATGTTTTTCTTCCCCGCCTCCCACCTGACGCCCGTCTCCGTGTTCCTGGCTGACGGTCAGGAGCTGAATTTTGGATGTTGCCGGGAGCCTCGTATTTCTTTGCACCCGCAGCCATCGTTTTATCATTTACTCGCGACGGATTTCCTGAGTGGATCGCTGGATATGAAAAAGACTTGGGCTTTTTTTATAGTGGGGAATTAGACGTTTGCGGAAAGGAACTAGAATTCTGGCAGAAGTATAGGAGTTAAGGCGACAAAGCAGAGATGCTGCTAATGATTGTCGTTAACGCGACTGCAGAGAGGGTTTTGCGTTTCGCTCGCTAGAGGGAAGTGGTGTCGCACGTTTTATAATGGCGCATCGTAATGCGCAAGCTGAACATATATAGGGGAAATATATGAAACTGCGTGGTGGTGATAAGTGGCGCGTTTTGTTTAGTTTATTTCCTTTATTATAGCAAAGAAATTTTTGAAAAATTGTGTAGAATATTTTACTAATATCGCAGTAGTATAATTCTAATAATTTTTAAAATTGCGTTTAATATTTTATTTTTATCCCGTTGAAGACTTAAACGTATTAGTTGTTTGAAAAGTTTATGATTTTAGATCAAACAAATTATTTTTCTGTTTAATTATGTAGAATTATTGCCTTTTTTAACAGGGAAGGAATTTATTATGCTATTTTTGAATAGCTTTTGCGTATGACCGATATCACTCGGAAATAAAATTGTTTGAATGCTTCATGGCAACGAAGGTATCGTAGATTTTGCAGACACAAATGTTTGTTTAATTTAAATACTTTAATCAATTTCGGGATTGCTAGCAATTCTCATAATGATTAACGTGCAACGATATTGATAAAGTAAATAGTGTTAAATCAGAAAGAACGTAACAGTTAATAAATTTATCTCTCTGGTCCATTTATTCTAGCTGAAACTATTTCCTTTTAGCCTGTGTTTATATTTTAAAAAATCATTATTCTCTGAAGATAGAGGTTAGTGTTTTAAATAGATATTTGACTGCTACAATAGTCATACAATAGTTTTGTCATAGTTTTATCTACATTTTATTGTTTCATTGAATTATATTTTCAATTTTATATAAATTTAAATATCCTTCTAGAGTAAAAGCATGAAAATATTATTTTCTGTATTTTTGAGGTTATTATTTTTTATTATTGAGGTTGAAATTTTGAGGTTATTATTTGAAGTTGTAGTATTTTATTAAATATTCATCCAAGATAATTTTTCGATTACTATAGTTCATATATATTTAAGTACACAGAGATTCCGCTATTTATATGGAATAATAGATTAATTCCTCTTTAGAAAGGACTTTTTAATCAGAAAGAAAATAATATTTAACCCTTATTAGAGAACAACTCAACTACCAAACGAAACCTTACCCCTGTTGGCGTTGTATTTCAAACTCAATTTTCAGACTCTCATTAATTTCCCTGCACTTCAAACGCTTTCCAAGATTAATTTTCTTCATCGTAGAATCGCAAAACATTTGGCACAACGCAGGAATCAGTCTTGTGTCCTTTAAATGACTGAAACTTCATTCCTCGACTTGGCTTCTGTCTCTTTGTTCAGCAAATAAAACCCTGATTCTTCTGATTTCAAAAGTCAGAGTTTTCATTTTTCCTTCATTGTAATCTTCGCTTAAATATTAAACAGAATACTGTAAAAATACGAAACAAATTGAACTTCGATATCTAAAATTTCGAATAAAATATTAAAAGATTTGGAGTATTAACAATTAAAATTTACAGACGCAGAAATTCAAATTCAATGGTGTAACACTCCAAATTCAGAGAAATGTATTGTAAACTTCTAAAAGGGAAAGAAACTCAATTTAAAGTATTTGAGAAACGAAATTTACATATTTGAAAATTCGAATACAAATATCTCTAGAATCAATGCCATCAATTTATATTTAATAATACAGACTAAGAAATCTGAAATTCAAAAATTCGTAGCTCATAGCGGATGGATAAATTGAATTTTTCCTAATTTCCCGCGTAAACACGGTTCTCATTCGAGAGTATGGCGAACCGAACCATTAGCGTCAGAGGTACCAACTTATAGCCAGCTGTTGTCCCTAGTCACAGGATTCATTCGCGTCGAGTCTACCGCAGGACGGAATTTTTCCTAACGTTTTACTAGGTTCTTGGTCAGAGCAGAGGGAATCTGAATCGGGAGAAGCTTGCGTACACACAAGGTAATCCACGTAAATTCTCGGTAACAGTCGGTGGTAACGGTAGCAGTCTAACCGGAAACGAAGAAATTGGGAAGAAGGAAACCATGGTTCGACCCGTCCCGCTGCACATATACACCGGGATTTAGGTCAACAATGTGGAGCCTCGTAGAAATAGCTCCGGGGAATAGACTGGCGTAACCGATTGAAAGTATTCTACTCGATTTGGCCACGATTCCGTGGAATCTCCTGAGCGTGGTAATGCAGCCACCTGCTTTACCGCCGGTTACGTGTAACAGGATAATCGTCGACCCAGTTCGCGAATGGAACATGCTTCACCGTGTGTTCTAGTCGTTGATCTTGCACCGACGATCCTCGTTCGTGAATGGAGGCTAATCGAAATCGTATGGAAGAGTTTCGGTCTGCTCGAATTTCTGATGGAAGAGGATTCCTGCATTTCGAGGAATCTATAAAGAAAGAACCGAAACTCTGCTGCACCAGGGGTACAAACAAATTTATACTCTCTGCAAATGTATTCTATTCAAAGCTCTGCTTCTTCCTGGAAAAACTAATTCTTTAATTTTGTACATAAGTTATGTTTTACTTTATTTTAGTTTATTAGTTAGGTTAATATATTCAGCATGCAAAAATACTTCTTTGACTCAGTGGAGAAGAGGATTACAAAGTGTGATTTTCAAGAATGGACAAGTATTTCAATTATAGTGATATCTTGGAAAGTATTGCATTGATATTTTCAAAATAATTTATTCTTGATATTAACGATACTGAATCCTATAAATTATTCTATGTCAAATTAAACATTTTGATGAATTAAATAATGTTTAATGTAATTGAATATAAGAGTTTATTAAATTCTGTTGTTTTATAATTTCATTTAAATGTGTTTGGTAAAAATTAAATTCTACGAATCATATGTGAGATGACACAGTACTTTATTATTTCTTCCTTTTTTAGAAGTTTTAATTAAAAGACAGTTTATAAATTATGCTGTAGTCACTGAAAATAATTCATTAGGCAGATTAAATTAAAATTTGGTATGCTTTTATGTTTTTGATAAATAAATAGATAAATTTACATTTTCACGAAACTTTTTAGCCAGTGAAATCTGTCCTATATTTTGAATAATATTTGTAATAAGTCTAGCTATTGAAAAACATAATTTATGTCAATACGAATAATTTTACTATCATTTTATAGTCAACACCTATGTTAATACTAATACCAAAGTCTTGTAGCATATTTCTAATTAAAACTAGTCCCATTTAAAATCATCCTAGCAAGAATTTCGATGGTATACGATTTTCCAAATATTCTCCACGTTTTTAAAATATTATAAAAGTATTATCGCTAAATATTATTTTGCGATGTCACGTTCGACAACGCAAATAGTCAGGACCCACATCATATGGTGCCATAAATTCTTACAGAGCGTAGACATAGAATACGAAATTTCTAGTAGATGATAATCGGACAAAAATATCAAAATTCACCGACCACGAAAGATTGCAGGATTATAAGTATCAAAATGGCGGCGGGGAAAAGGAATAGCCGGAATATGGTATCTGGGGTGGCAGTGTTAAGTGGCGGACCACCCAGAATATTGTCACGTCTTGTCGACACGTAGCAACGCTTTGAAGCAGCCGTAAAAGCATTCGACTTCGCCTCACTTTGAGTTGGAAACGTTTCACTAGCCGAATTGTATAGTGGTCGACCATTATGAGTGCTTAATATATACGCGATAAAGGCTGGTCTGGCGTAAGATTTCGTGTTGAAAAAATTCTTGCAGCCCAACACCCTTCAAAGGTGCCGCGAATCATGGCGAACAATGGACTGCAAAATAAATTCCGCACGTTTTTACGGTTCGCGCTTAACGTTTCCGGGAAAATAGCGGCTAAAGAGACGCTAAATCGGGATATTTTCAGCTGGTCGACGTCGGGGAACGTTTAATTGGAATTGTGAATCGACAGGGGTGGGATTTTATTTTTAGAAATTGCCGCGAAAATTGGAAAACACCGGATAAATTTGGCCCGTTAATAGCGTTAGCTTGTTTTTAAATTGTAAAGGTTTTTTTGGTTTAAAGTTTAATTTCACTGAATGAAGCGGCACGTACAGAGTGGTTAATGGTGGAGATTGTCGAATTCAACGTATTTCCACCGATGCAGTTCTTATCGAGGTTTGGTTTCCCTGTGGAAACTGTTTTAATCTCTGTATTCTCTGCTAACCGTGAGTGTGTGTTACATATTCTTCAATATAGATATATAATATTTATACACTTCATCCATCGCATTATATCAATATAAATTTGAAAATATAAATTTAATAACATTGAAATACAAAAATGTCACGTTAAACCAAGATTTAAATAAAATAAAATATAGAATAAAATATAGGAAAAATTATTTACAAATTTTTTGAGTCACTTGTCAATCAATTTTTAATTTATTGAACATCTGCTTTTTATTTGGACGCCTGGTATAAGTAGGGGATTATTAAATTTTTGTAATATTCGAATATTCTGATATTACAGTCTTATGTATTTTATTAATGCATTTAATCAACACTGATATGATCACTGAAAGTATTTAAAATTCAAGCAGGTGATGCTTCGAGTTAGTTTTCAATCAAGCACACGTTTAAAATAGCACTGGAATCATGAGTTTGATCAAAAATAGAAAAACAGTCGTGTCGAAAGAAATTTACCCTGTCACTATATATCATATTCGTTATAAAATTTTGGTGACATAGAAATTTAATAATTCTTCCACCTGCTTTCGTCTATTTCTGTACACATAACCTACATACAGCATGAAATTCCCTAAATTCAATTCCAAATTCACCTTTGTTAAGATTAAATAAACTTTACACAGTTTTCTTCGTTACCGAGTACCTTTATTATATTTACAATATGCACGTGTTCCTGATAGACTGGGTACAAAGCGGCTGACTTGATGCCTCGCAAAAACAAAAGAAGTAACACTATTATCTCTAACACTCATCAATAGATGGCGTCGTTGTTTTGAAATTATTATACTTCCTACAACCTTACTCCAAGAAAAATAAAGCTGAAAGAGCTACTTCGCAATGAAACTGAAATTGACATGTGAAATCAACTAGATAACCGACATGGACACAGTTTTTCATGTTACTCGAATTCATACAACATGACTAATGTGAACAGGACTTCGGCCGCTTCGTATACATAACCTCAATTCGCTCCATCATTAATCTTGACTGGCCGATCTGGCTGTCTAGCCTACTCCTAACCCGAAGCTTTAGAAACTATCAGAAGCCAATTTCTCATGAGCAATTCCTTTCGAAAATAACCATCTATTCTCGCCCGTGACGGTAACATGTCCGTCGATCAGATGTAGATTCAATATAAGAGTCAGCCATTTTGAAAGTAGTCACGTGACGAGGAACGCGTCCAGGTGATACCTCGATTTCGTCGAAATGTCGCGTGGTGTCAGAGACATAATAATGCCAGGTCGGCCGACTGTTTGAGCGGGTGCCAGAAAGTGCGGTGACCCAGTTGAAATAAAAATACACGCGCCAGTCCGCGAGCATCCAGCGGCGATCCGCTCGAACGCTGTCGCACTTCTATTTTTTCCCCCTCGGCTCGTTGCTGTTCGTTTTTCCCGGCGTCTGGCCCCGTCACGGCTCCCAGAAGTGGTTAGTTATGTCGCACGGTTTGCATTTTAAAGAAGCGACCAGAGAACTGCCGGCTAACGACGCGTACATCCTCAAATAGAAGCCTCCAATCCCCTTGGATCCCCGACGAGAATTCCTGAAGGCTTTCTGAATTTTTTCCTCCGCCAGCGCCACCTACCAATCTTCCCACTGTCATCGTCAGCAGTTGAAACGGCTTTTTTGATATTCCTCTTTCTCGAATTCCTAACCACTCTTTGGCTGGCACATGTTCGGCCAGATTTCGAGACGTCTTCACCAGTAATTAGCGCCTCTCCTTGTCAGTTTCTTTTGAGCAGGCTATTATTTTTGAAACGACACCCTAACACGACGGTTATAGCAGTTCTATTATAAAAGTTCTAATCTATAGTCTTCTAGTAATTAGTAATTTTAGAATTCTATTACAAAGGTTCTAATCTAATCTAAGGTCTACCTAAAATACGGATCTATTTGACGAAGTATACTTCGATTATTATTAACAGAAGATCAATTTTCATGAATTTTAACCCTTCCGCTACGTGTCAAAGATGGAAGCATTACGATCGTGCAGTCTTTACCATTCGGTTTTTTGACGCAAATTTTTTGATGAAAAGAAGAAAAGGAAAAACTGACCATCGCAATAAAGCTTGCGATTCTTTGCGAAGAGAGCTAAGAGGAACGGTACTTATTTTAATTCTTGACTCAATTTTTATGATCGATGACTATAGTCACTCGTAATAGCAAAAGGGGATTGAACTGTTTTGGAAGAATTAAATATCGAGTGTCCGAGAAGAGAAGTATGTAACGAATATCGAGTTAAAAATGTATTAATTTTAGGAAAGGTGGAACACTGACAAATTTCGTATCAGGAACGAATAATCTGATTAATTAGGAAGGACTATTTTGAAAATCCCAGTTTTCCACTACGACCTATATTTTGTTCAATAAAAATTGGCAAGAATAAATAGAGAGTCCCAAATAGGGGCCTTTGCATACAAGGCCCTGTTTTAATTTATAATATGTAGGGATTTGAATATTATTTTTCGGTCCTGGTCTGATCACGCGTCGTTCGTACGCAAGGCTTTATATTTCCCGCCAATTCTCGTTGGACAGGTTATGGAAAGGTAATATAATTTCATAGGACGCAATCTACAATAATAGATCTCTCGAAAATGGAAATTAGCCGCAAAATTGTTTCAACGCCAGTTATAATTAAACTTCTCGGCTTTCTTCCTGGGAACAGAGATATTTTAGACACCTTTAGCCATTTTCCTGAAGTAATTGCACGATTGAATTAAGCTGCCGGGAAGATGTACAGGAAGTTCAATGAAACTGCAGAGGGAAAGAATTCTGCTTGGAAGTATCGGGCTTTTGAAATTCGTCAGGATATTGAATAAGTGGAATCTGTTTGGGGAGGTTAATTTTGATGATGTCCGAAGTTTTTATTGGAAAAGTTGGCAGCACGAGAATTTTGTTACGAACTAATATCTGAGGTATTCGTGTAAGCCCCCGTCGGAATGAACCGCGGGATAACTTTGTTTCAGAAATGATTTAGCCTTCGGTTGCCTTTCGCTGCTCTGCATTCGCTGTAATTTTACGAAAACGCATTAGCAAAGCTATTTTTGTTCCCGTTCGGTTACCTGCCGTTGTTTCCTCGAATTGTGCAACGATAAACGGTCAGCCACGTCCTCACCAGCTCGTAAAATAAACGTCAATTCGTTTGCCGGACGTTTACAATGTGCAAATTACTATATTGCGATTTTACCTTCTTCGATTTTTCATTAAACTCGAAAATGGCTATGACCATTTACGTTAAGTCTCGATTACCTGATTTTTGTGGCGCTCGAGTACTTCGGATGTTAGAGATTTTATTTAGAAATTAGGGAGAGAATAGTCTCAAAATATTTTAATAGGACGAGAAGATTAATTTTTCAGAGTTATTCAAATAATATTGTTTAACGATTACGTATTAAAATATATGTGAAAACGTTCAAAAGTAATGGTAGTGATAACCATATCTAGATTTGAGGTTAGGTGTCGGATGTTTCAATAATTATTACCAGCATTAGCAGATTATAAGAAATTGAGTTTACGATTTAAAGATTAATTCTTTTGGAATTATTCAAATAATACTGTTTAACGATTATGTATTCAAATATATGTGAAAATGTTCAAAAGTAACGGTAGTGATAACCATGTCTACATTTGAGGTTAAGTGTCGGATATTTAAGTAATTATTACCAGTATTAGCAGATTGCAAGAAATTGACTTTAATCTTAAAATTTTAAAGTCAATTTCTTGTAATCTGCTAATGTTGATAATAATTACTTAAAATAATAAATTTTAACTAAACTTTAAATAATAAAAAATTAATCTTTAAATTCTAATTTTGTAGAACTATATAAATAATACTGTTCTGCGGTTACGTATTAAAATATATGTGAAGACGTTAAAAATTAACGGTAGTGATAACCATGTACAAATTTGAGGTTAGGTGTCAGATATTTAAGTACTCATTACCAGCACGAGCAGATTATATATAAGAAATTTACTTTAGGATTTACGTTTATATACCACATTTAAAATTTCTAATACATGGTAATCCGAACTAATAATTCAAATTAACTTGAACATAATAATTCAAGAATAAAATACAAAGTCCTCTGAATTTCAATTACAACTTTCTCTTCGGATCAGGACCTATTAAAAATTTCTAATTCGTACATTTCATAGTAGGAGTCAAAGAATAACACCCAAATATGAAAAATATAATACCCCTAGTCTCTCAGACTCATCTAATACGTATCAATCCAAACTAACAATTCCAATTGAATTAAAAATAATAATTGAAGAATAAAATAAGAATTTCTCCAAATTTTCTCATGGGATCAGGATTCAGTTAAAACCTTCTAATTCGTACATTTCATAGTAGGAACCAAAAAATAACACCAAAATACGAAAGATTAGACCCTAAGCCTCTCAGTCTCATCTGTTCTCAATCATCGGAGTCATCCACTCTAACGAAGCTAACTTAAATTCATCGAAAAGCTGGAAAACTCTCGTAGCTCGTTTGCTAGTGCCTGGGAAACGAGTGGTCCGACTGGTTGCAGCTTCAGGTAGCCGAAATTAGCCTGGCAAGGGGGGGCGAAATTCAAAAAGCAGCCGGCAATTCCAGCTGCTGTTGCACGCACACGCAGAGGAACGTCGTGAGGATTACGCGGAGGCGACTGTAGCCGTGGAGCTCGCATTACCTAGCCCCTTTCTCCGCCCATTACTGGGGACATTAGCGCTGCCGGCGGTTGTAGCAGCCGGAGAAAAACAATAGGTATTCCCAGGACACTTGTCCGCCTCTGTCATACCTGTCCATTGTTCGCGAGCACCGCCTGGCGGCGCTGCCGTCGCGCTCAGAGGCTAAGAACTCGTCGAAAGGAGGCTGCTGCCCCTCTTCTTCCTCTTATTAGCACGAACAATCGCGGAGGATTCGACGAGGAGACCGGCTCACGGAGGCGAAACGTGCCTTTTAAGCGGAGCAAATAAGAGAATCCACGGAAATCGAATCTCCTCACGTTTTTTTTCTCCCACTCTTCACTCTACGCGTGTTTACCACCTTTGTCGAGGGGTGAATCCATTATGGCCGGCTTGTACTCCGCTGGGGATACGGTGGGCGAGATTTTCTTTGAGACGCGGCTTCGATTCCTTGCTTTGAAGCTAGAGTGGATCGTAGGAAGCGAAGCGTAGATGGCACTATCGACGACAAAGTAGCTGGGGAATAGTTGACCAGCTTGGTCCACTGATGTGTCGCGACGTCCGTCAAAGGTAATAATCCACATGCATTCTTGCTTATCACGATCATCCCGAAGTTGCCTATCTGGTAGATACACGAAAATATTTTCCAACAAATGTACAGTATTTCTGGAATGCTTCCATGACACTTTGAAACTTTATAAAATAACATAATTTGATCAGTGCTGCGGTGTAAATGACTTTTAGGTTATGATACAGTGTATTTTTCGTTGCAGCTGATGGTATCAAAATTGAGGCGTAAAGTTTTGTAATTTATAATGAACTTTAAGTCTTTATTATTGTGGATAATTAAATTTTGTTTTAACGTTAGCTAGACGGAAAAAGAGTATTAAATGTTTCGTTTAACACCTTCGCCTATAATAGCGTGTGAGACTTATGCTAAGGAAACAGGGCCAAACATGAGTGTGACGAGTGAGAGGCGTGGTTGGTAGATAAGGACTAACGTAAACAACACGGGTCACGTTGTTGATGTGTGATTTTCCTGTTGATTTCGTCACGCCCTGATGGAACCTCAACAGTCATCGAACAAGAATTTAGTTACTAATATTTGCTTCATATCCTTACAGTGTTTCACTATTCTAAGAACAATTTAGACTGGATGGTAGAGTGGGTCATGACCAATAGTAGAGTATTCACTTTGAAGGTTTTCGTTGAACACGGAAAACACCTGTGCATTTATTTTATTAAGAAAACTAGTCATTTACATGGCTAGAAAAATAGTAACTTAGACATCCTTCTTCAATGTTTTATAATTATTTTCAGTAATCTCTTGGTTAACCCTTTGCACTCGAGAGGCGCCTCTCAGTCGTCATTTAATCAGATTCTAAAAATGGATGTTAATTAATATATCAAATTTACAATTACCAACGATGCGTGGAATATCGAAGTATAATAATTCTACGTCTTAATTTTCATACGATTTCCTATTTACCGTTTTAGAAATTTCGTCGACTTTATGGCAGAAAGTCTTCGAATTACTATTTTCTTGTAAGAAAAAAAATAAAAAAATCGCCAAAGGGTTAATTGTCGCCATAGTTAAGTGTCATTCTTAAAATGGCTCCACGTGTAATCGACTCTGTCGTTAATTATGGCACAGACCATCGAAACTTAAATCGTCAATCAATTACCAGTTAAGCAGGTAAAGAAATTAAGTCAATGATGGCATCGAGAATCATTCTTTCAAGATTTTAGGTGAAGCAAAACATTTTGGATAAATTAATAATGTTATTAATTATACTAATACTGTACAAAGTACCAACATTCGTTTTATAATGAGAGTAACACAGAATTTTCGTCGTGAATGGAGTTGTTTCGTAATTTAAGCTTAATTTGGAACTGCAATTCCCTTTAAAACGGGGCAGCTACGCGAATGAATGGATCCTTCTTCGTTAAAGAAGCTTCCGATCTTTAAAGGGACTTACGTCTAAAATTTCCGGGTGCTTTCGTCAATTAGGTACCATTTCCAGTCCGCGATCGTCGATCTACAGTCAGTCAGCTAATTTGGCAATAGTGTGCTGTGCAATTAACGATGTCTAAACAGTATGCATCCACATCACGAATCTATAACCAGTGTCAATATTATTCGTCCCATCAGCAGGATAATAACATGGCTACCGCTACGGCGGAAACAAACGAGGAGATTTCAATAATTAATTATTAAATCGATCTCTCGTCATCTCGATATCTAAGAGTTCCGAGAACAGCAAACGTGACTGTTATAAACTTCGCCAATCATAAAACGATGGAGAATTTTGTACTCTCATACTATCCACGTTAGGGCAACTAAGGTTACTTGGGGGAACATTCTGTTGCTATCCAAACTCCATAGCCGAGGAGGTCTGAAGTTCCGACAAAAATTGTAGTTTTAGGAGCGAAGTTGGATCGTTCGATGAGAAATAGTCTTTCCAAGATAAACACTGGCGCTCGTTAAATCGAACAGGCGGTTGGTTATGTCGGAATTCATTGTTTTCTCTCCTTTGAGGGCTTCTGGACAGCGTTCGATTAATCTATTTGTCAGAAGCAACTTCGATGGCGGCCGAAGTCGGAAGACCGAGCGTTCTTTTTATTCCAGTTGCGGCCATTTCCATCGAGTCTATAACCAGCGAATTTTTCCCTTTAAGCACATAAATTTCGATTTTCCTCGGTACACAAAAGTTCGATTTAGTTTGGAAATCTGGAATCTGTTCCAACCGTGCGTTCCCCGGTGTCCCTATCAAGCACATCGACCCGCAAGGCAACTTAATGCTTTTCAACGCCATTGATCACCTCCTTAATTAATGTTCCATTATTCGAACGCACGCTGAGTAGTTATCGCGTTACATAATTAGATCGTCGACGTCGTAATTAGATGTGTCTCTTATACCACCCTAACTCACCCCTAGAATGCATTCGCGCGCATCATTCCGGCGTATGCACACACATGCGTGTGCACAGTGATTGCGAAGAAAGAAAAATCAGTAAAATAAATACGGAGAATTATGAGACAGTGTTACATTGTAATTCATAGTAAAGGGTACTTCGATTTACCAGATTAATTAGAGAAACAAGTGAAACGTGTTTTTCGTATCAGTTATTGCTAATTTATTATACCACTGATGGTATTCTGAATGTCTCTAGATGGTACGTGAGGTAAATTAAATTATATACAATTTTCAAGTTATATACAGTTTGATATATCACATATGTAACTTAATCATATTTTAACCCTTTGCACTCGAGAGATGGCCCTCAGTCTCCATTTCATAAAATTTGGAAGATCGATATTAATTAATATATCAAATTTAGTGTAATATAACAGTGTGCAAGGTATCGAAATCAAATGATTCTACGATTCTATTATTATATAATTCTTTATTTACTGCTCAAAAAAGTATCGTCAGTTTTTTAATAGAGAATCTCTGATTTTCTACTCTTCTCTAACGAAAAAATCGTCGAGTGCAAAGGGTTAATTGGGTAGTGTGAGGAAGAAAAGTTGAGAATCACTGTTCTATACTGAAATACCGAATTATTTTATTAAAATTAATTTATTATTGTAGTCATGTCAATTTTTACATCGTAATTCATAATACAGAGTACTTTGATTTACCAGATTAATTAGAGAAATAAATGAAACATATTTTTTGTATCAGTTATTCCTAATATATTTTACCACTGATGGTATACTGAATGTCTGTATATGCTTAGTTAAATTAAATTATATAAAATTTTTGAGTTCTGTACAGTTTGATATGTCACGTATGTAACTTAATCATATTTTAATTGGGTAGAGTGAGGAAGAAAAGTTGAGAATCACTGTTCTATACTGCAATATTGAATTATTTTATTAAAATTAATTTATTATTGTAGTAATGTCAATTTTTAAGTTACTTGTGTTTCATCATAACACTTTCTCATCGCTGAACAAGCAAAGACAACCATGCAGGCAGAAGAGAATCACAAGATTTGTACAAATGTTTGTTGTTGGCAAACAGGGGACTGGATAACCGAGACTACGAGTAATCGAGACCCAGTTAACCCTTTCTTTACTGCGTACGTGTTCGCAAGTACGCTTCCTTCATATGAAGAGGCGCTGCGAGTGTGTACTTTGCTGTAGATAAAGTGAAATATGTAAATGAAATGTGTAAACTTGTAAAATAACCGTTTAAGTATCGAATGAGGAATGGAATTTTTAAATTGTAAATTATTTGAAATCACGTATCCATTAATATTAATAACAAATAATTTATAATTGTTAAAATATTTACAATAATGCGTGAAAAATATTTTTCGATACAAATTTGATCAACACCAATAGTTAAATTATTTAATTATAAACTATTAAGAAAATTGACTGATAAACCAACACTAAATTTTTCCAAACTTCTATAATAATTTTTTATTGCAATACTTTGGAATATAAATGTTACAAATATTGCAAATATTTAGAATGTAAATATTAGAAATATTGTAATGTAAATATCGTCTAACAACATAAACGCACGAGCAGTTATATTAGTACATAATCCATCACAAAATCAAGACGATTACTAGATTCTAGGTTATGATTACTAAGAGTCGGATGTAGATGGCGCTAGCACTCTCGTTTAATTACGTACGTGTTGGTTACTCACAAGCCCCTGCACGAACGTCAACTAAAACTGACATCAGGGGGTTAATCGAGATCCTACTGTATTCCATTTTTCACCGGCTTAATACCATGGTAGATGGCGCTGTTTGCAGTAAAGGCTTCCGCGAATACGTTTCTTCACCAAAACTAATTTTCCCCTGGCTCTCGTAACCTCAAAATCTCGTGTTAATCTCGCGCCAGCACGAGCCAACGTTTCTAAAGGTGTTATATTCCCTGAAGAGGCGTCACTGTCGAACACGTTTCGCCCACGAAAACACGAGTATCTTTTACATCCCTCGTCTGTCTGACAGAGCGTAATCATGCACGCGAATGCCGGTTGTCTGTAATTAGCGTACGAGAGGATCTACGCTCTCGCGTTGGAATTCTTCCGTATAATTCCGCTTTCGCCAGGGAATAACGCCGATAACGGATTAAGCGTGCTAGATTAAGCGATCCGTGCTATTAAATTACGCCAGTATCGCGTTAATTCCGTTCTAATTTTTGTATCATCGCCGTTCATTGAATCGCGTCACGAGTATGTCCGCCATCGCGATTTATTTGGAGGAACGTTGAAATCTAATTATCCCAGAGATACAAAAGGCTTTTGCAAATGGGAATAAATGATTGGAAGAGTCGGTAGGTTTTAGGCAAGCCGCAAATGGAGATTTTCAATTGAATTTAGAAAATTTTTGGAATATTAATCGCTTTGAGTAATTATTAAAATAATCAAGTAGCGAATAAAATTAGTAGCTGCGAGTAATTATTGTAAATAATATGAAAATTTTATGTGCTTATTGCTATGTTATTATGTATTATCCTATATAATCCTGTTATAAAGTAAATTGTTAATTTTAGATAGCTCAGAGTGTTTGCATGACACAGTGAACTAATTTCAAAGCCACCGTATTCAAATTTTATTCGCTTTCGTAAACGATCGCAGATATAGGTTATGTTCTGCTATATAATGGATGCGGATATTTATGATCGAGACATTTATATTTTTATATTATTGTTTATTTTTATTCTCACGACTGATCAAGAGGTTTCGTGACTGCTTACTCGAATTATTCGAGTCTCACGTTATTTTATAGGTTATGTATTGCTTCTTTAAAACTCGAGCTTCGGCTTACACGTAAATTAATAAAGAAGTCATAAAATCCAATTCAGTTTACACTCTATTAGTATTAGTAAAAAATGCAACGAAATTAAATACGATGAAGAAAATTTCAAAGAAATTCTGACAAATTTTGCATCGCGTATACATTATTAAATTGTGATACAACTTGTTCCATTTCTAATTTTCAAAAATAACTTGCAGAAATAATTTCAGAAACGAAGCTTTTTACCTCGTTCAATTAATATTAATTATAATTAATTTCGCTAATAACAATTTTAAAACGCATTTCGAAGCCGAATTTTCGAAATTTGGGGATGTCGAATTACAATGTACAGAGCGTTATGAGTAGACTATACCTATACTATTAAGTAACGGTGTGCATTGGTACAGACATGAAATATGATGGGACATAATATACCACAGTGTAGTGTGATATAATACGCAATAATAAAGTATAATTTAATACAATATACCAACACTACAATAGTCTAACAATAACGAAAATGTGCAACATGATCCAAAATTCTAGTCTCGTGTGCAAACACACGAGTATTAATCAACACCGATCATTATCTTCCTGACAAATGATAGTCCTATCGGTACAGCGACTGCAGCGCCATCTGGTGTAGCATTTTACGCTTAGCGCGAAATTGCTGGCCCGACCTAACCCCAAATTGAACGTAACCTAAAAATGTACACCTCGAGGGTTTCCATATGCGAAATTTATTATCGAAATGACGTCTATGCGAATGTAGACTTGCGAGCATAACGCGAACATTGTTGAATTAAACGATATGCGCGCTGACATGCCAGAAACGTGGAGACTCCGTCGTTCTATTTGGTTGAAAATCGAGCGTCGAAATTCCCCTCGTCATCGCTCGGCCACGTCAGAGCTAATTATTAACATTACAACAACTCGACAACGTCGTTCGATCCCATTCACCACCATCCGGCTATTATCTCCGGCAGCTGGACCGTATAATTGCCGCCTAATGATCTCCTCCGAATTATTGACTAACCCACTGTTAAGTAACACCATGTCGCGTATGCTTTAATAACGACACGCGAATGGGTATCGGTTCAGCGATACTTGGCCGGTGTTTATTGTCCCGCCGGTTGCGACTCTCTTGCAACACCAATTATCCCGTTTCGACTACGATTCCGCTGATATTAATGTGCCGGCTACCTATGGGCACCCGAAGCTGGCTAATACGGCGGCCATATTTGCGGAGAGAGCATGGAGATCACCATTGCGAAGATAATCGTGGCCTATTAACGACGTAACGAGATTTCAGCCGCGTTATTCTTCCACCTTCCTTCCAGTTAACCCACTATTGGCGCCGGCTAATGTGGCGGTTCGGGTCCATTTCGTGGCGGCTAATCTGCGCCGCTGCTGCCACCTAGATTCATCGATTAATTCGCAATCCGTGGTCGGAGCAGATTGCGCGTTCCTTGCTGATTTTCTTCAATACTGGCTGAATAATGCCAAGGGGTTATGTTTCTCGGTATGGAAATTATTGCTACGTCTCTCGCAGCATAACGTTGGGTGTTCATAGGTAACTGGGATTGTTAGCTTTAAGCTTATTTCAGCAGTTGGTTATGTAACAAATGAGTGTTAATTGGCAAGTACTCTATTCGGTTTATACGATTCAGTTTGCGTTTCGCTGTTTCTGATCAGTGGAGCTAAAGTTCCGAGTTACTGGGCTCCTGGGTTCGAGGTGTCTCGAAGGTTCCGTTTGGCACTTTGTTTCCTGTTCTGTTCGTAGATCAAACGTTCTGTACAAAGTTATGTTCTTATGTGTAGACACTCGGAGTAACGCAATCGAATTACTGTAGTCAAAAAGAGAACAGAGCTCGATTCAATCAAACGTATTCTGACTGATTAGGGGTGTGCAGTCCTTGCCCTTTGTCTATGTCCTGTCACTGGCCCGTCCCTAGACACGTCGCCTGTAATTGGGTCTGTTGTTCCATGGGTTGGAAATCGTATGTATTATCTCTCAAGTTCTAAAGAAATTTACGACGTTTCTGACGACTCTTTTGCTCTCAAAGTAACTTAAAATTCGTGAAAAATAGCTGAAACTGACAGTCACCGAACGTAGAAAATCTTATTGGATGACATGGGCTCGTGTAAGAAGGTAACAACGTTAAAATATAAATAGAAATTAAGAAATAGGAATTTTCTAATCATGCATATAGCACATATAACATCTAACAATTTTTAATTTCGCTCAGAGCTATAATCAAGAATTATTATTTATTCCATCACTGGTGCTTCCTCTATCCCAGACCAAGATACTCGCAAATTCACATAGAAAATAGGTATTCTGTATAACTATTCTATTCCATAATATGCATTTCATTGATCACAAAGGTTAGTTAGACGAGACTCTAAACCTTCACCAGTCCTGCAGGAATTTAAACAAATCTTGACTGCTAACAAACGGTAAACACCTAAAATCCCTAATTCCAGTTTGTTAATCGCGATTCACTCCAGACCTTCGAACTGTTCCCTGAACCACAGGTGGATAAGAGGACCGAATTATTAGCAGGGAAATCGGTGTGCTTTTATCCGAAAACTGTTTCATCGCTGGCAAACGAAGCAATCGAGTTCAGTGACGTGAATGGGAACAGCGAGAATGCGCACAATAAGTATCGTTGGCAGCGATAGCCTTCGGCTAGGTGGCGTTCAGAGGACAAGGTAACCGATCCGCGGATCGACAGGGCTTAATTAGTGAATTAATTAAACGCAAATGAAACAGCGGAGCAATATCTTTCAACCGGTCAGCCCGGTGTCCCGAAAGCCGCATAATGCTCGCGCCCCTATCTGCCGGTGACGTGGCAAACTGGAGCACGAATAATCGGCGACAATTAAATGGTAGAGCGGCTCCCGATCAATTTTCCGGCCCGCGGATCTGCGGGGAGGCGCCTGAGATAGCGATTCGCGATGAAACCCGTCACCAGGTACGCTGTGCTGATCCACGTTGCCCCAGGTGGCCACTAATTGGCACCTGTTTCAGTGGATACGGATGTGCCTTTATGCATAGTTGCTTCATTGGGTAATCCCCGGAGAAGTGATCACATTAGTCCCAGTTAAGCTACTATGGGATTACTTTCGCTAAATTTTTCCGGTTATTCGTTAATGAAAAATCGTGTACTCTTGACTTGTCAGGGTATTCGAAAGTAACGAGTTAATTTGACAATATTTCGAGATACAGAAATTGATTAAGCAAATACCGAGGATTTTAGTGTGCACATCTCTGAGGTTATATTAATTGTGATTTATTAGATGCAGTTATACAGTCAGTCTTGAATAAAATATCACAAGTTCCTCCATATTATTCGAATTATTATTCAACGTCTGTATTTATTATTTAATACACCTGTTTAGAGTTAGTTTCTGCATGAAATGCGCTTAAATTGATCCAGTAAATTTTGATAATTGGGGACACTAGAAAGCTCTGCAGATTGTTGACAGATCTTGAATTTTGCAAATATTTGCATAAATACCTTAATTGTTATAGATAGTTCAGAAAATATAGGAATAATAATAAAAATATACTACCATAAACTATGAAAACGTTATAAAATTACTAACAGTGAGAAGGAAAACGTGCAAAGGATTAACGAAGATCGCAAAATTGTTAATTTGCAAGCAAAATAAGTGGTGAGGTGAAATCTTGCTCATATAGTCATCCATTGTTCTAACCTCTAAAAGACGATATCGAACACAGGGATGGACTCAATCCCAAGGATCATGGATACCCATCTGTAGGTAGTCATCGTTACATCCCTGCTATTCCCGCAGGGTGACTGGCTTCGGAAGAGACTGGTCCTTGAGGAAGCGTTCAGCTCACGTACTTACATCCCCGGGATCCGCCATCAGCCGCGTATTTCTCGCGGAATGTGCCGGGGTGTCGATAAAATCCGAAAATCACGCAAATACATCGATCGTCCCACTTTCCATGGTGCAGCAGGGGACACCAGCTAGCCGGTCTATGGCTATGTGTCGCGTCGGTGTGGCGTCGCGGCGATTGATGGGATCGCAGCTGTCGCGTGACACCCACCCGTACAATCAGACACACACGTACGTGCCTCTCTTCTTGGGGAGATTTATCGAGCTTTAAGGGCGGTCGATTCAATTACGCTTGCGACTGGGCCCCCTGCATTTCGTCTTCCAGCGCGCGAAAACAAAGATTTAAGCTGGCAACGTGGCCAACGTCCGGACAGTTTAATGGCGTTGCCGGGGAATTACAAGATAAACAGAGATTATCTGTTCTCGAGAGCGCCTGGCATCTTCTTTCCGACGTACCCGCGCTAACTATCCCGTGATAATGGCGCGACCCGGCTAGGGGGCGCGCCAGTCGAAGGAAATTTAGTGTTATTGTAGCCTTTAGTCTGAGCGTCGCTGACGGTTCGGATTTAATGGCGGGCTTGGTGTCTCTTTAAGTGTTTCGCAGAAATTTCATTTAGCCGGATGTTCAGGCGGATGGCGTGATAAAGGGGACGGTTGTTGAGGCTTGTCTGAGGCTCCGCGGAGAAATGGAATCTCGTAGGTGGAAGCTTTAGATTCAGTTTCTTCCACGGTTCTAATTTTCTTTTAATCGGGGATCACGAAGTGGATAACTGTTCCTACGTAAACGATGTAATAGGGGACCTCATAAGGGATTAATTTAAATGATATATATGCTTGTATCATTAGGCTTTTATCTGGATAAGGGTCAATATTTTTGCCAAAATCAGCCGCACGTTTTCAGAATTCGACAGTACTAGAAGGAGTCTAAAATCCGCCATTTTGTTAACCCTTTCGCTACGGCAGTCCTGTCCGCCGAAGTACTGTCATTGAACGGAAAATCGCGCCAGAAATATGCACAGTGCGTGTAGTTACTGTATATACGTTTTTCTAAGTCTTAAATAACAACTGTGCTGAATAAAACTATCATTGCTCTGATGTAACATGTATATTTACATTTTTAATATGAAAAGACTTACAAAATTATTAAAATACAAGATACAAAATACAGGTCGTCGCATGGATGCCGCATATATGTGACGCGAGGAGCGAAAGGGTTAATTTACTACTACTTTGCTAATTTCTAGTTTAACCAATCCAATGAAAATTACTAGTCTCGGAATTTTCCTTTTGCAATTGCTAGAAATGTATACCTGCTTGTAAAATAAATCAGTGTTCACTCATATTGCGATAGAACTGTAATTAATATATTTACTTATCTCTATCGCACTATTAAAATTACTATTATCTGTTCTCACTGTGTTAAGGTACCTATTAAAGATCGATGATTCTGGTGTTAAGGAAGAGTCGTTTATATGGTATCTAGGGGAAAATGGAAAGGAACTAGGTACAACTAGGTATAACTCAGTTCTGTTATAACTTCTTTGCAATTTTCTTTAATTATGTAAACATATTCGACAAGTTAGAATTATTTTTAAACCTCGCTAATATTTTAAAGCGTAAATCGTTTATGGTTCCGAAGCAACGAGATTTCGTCGATATTTCTCTTTGAAAACCACCCCGGGTACATTTCACTAAAAGGAAATACTGGAGGCTAGGTGCAGGGAACGAAAAATATGGTTAGAAATCGAAAAAATGGTCGGGAAAAACTTGTCCTTTTCTCGACGTTGAAAAATCCCACACTCGGCGATGATTCGAGCTATTTAATGACATCAAAGGGTTCCATTAATCGTTGTTCCCAGCCCCGTTTCGTAGAGGGCGGCCTGGGCTTTTATTTCTCCTCGTTCCTCGTTTCAATTTATCGTTGACACAAATGCGACCGTGATATTCATTACTGCGAAATTGTCTTAACGATAATCCGTCGACGCAGTGGAGTGCGGCTTCAATTTCTCGTCTGCTTCCGGTTCCACGTTCGCTCGTTCCACCGGCTATACCCCGCTTCGCACCCGCAGCAGTGGATTTTTTAAATACTGGCACGACGAATGTTTCACGCCTTCTTCGTTCATTAAAGTCGATGGCGTGATCCAGCAGGATCAATGCGATCACGGGAAAACGTTTTCATGCACGAGTGCTCCTCTTTTAAGAGCACTCGGAATTTTACCCGCTTTTTTCTTTTTCCCTTTCCCTCTTTTTTAAATTCTCAATCTTTTTTCCGTGCATACGTGAGCTCTGCGGGTTTAGAATATTCCATGGGCTGAATTGGAAACGGAGAAGCAAGGTTTTCCCGAATTTCCGGTTTTGAATAAAAGAAAATGGTCCGTTCGAAGCAAAAGAAACGGTTTCAAGATGTTTCAACGATCACACGTCGTTTGGTACAGTTAAAAGTAACTTGTTGATTTTTATCAGCGATATTATTGTGGATAGAAATTGACAGTAAGATCTTCTATTCCCCACCAATTTTGGATACAGTGATACATTGACAAGTGCATCACTGAGTATCATGCGATCTTTGGCAAAGTTAACTGCAGTATCTACAAGGTGCAGGAATATATCTTCCTGAGAAACTGACTTAATACTCATGAGTCTCAACTTCAATAACCAATGTGCTTCAACTTTACGCTATGTCTCCACGATGTTTCAAGATGTACTAACTATATGACAGTCGAGCACCAACTATCCTAACGTTAAACTCGTTGAAGACGTTACGGTATCATCCTACTTCTCTAATCCTTCGGTGCAATTTTTAGGCGTTGAAAAGATAAGTTTAGTTGTAGACAAAAATCAATCTAGGATATCAGGTGTCAATAAATAGTTCGTAAGATCTAAATTCAGAGAACGAATGTTTATATAAACATTCGATAAGAATTAGGGGTCACGTATCTTCTTGACACTCTATAACGTGTCAATCAGTCTCTCAAGAGAAGCATTCAAAGGCACAAATACTTGTGGATAGAAATGCACACCAATATCTTCTACGTTTTTTAACAGTTAACACATTAGTATGTTTGGATAAAAATATTTAAATAATGAAAACAGCTCGCAATAAACTATTTTAAACAAAAATATTGATTGACACTTTCTAGAAAATTCTTCTCTCTCTCTCTGTCTCACTCTTATTAACAGTAACATACCCATGTTTCCTCTTTGACGATTCTCACGTAACTGTTTTATTCTGGCACATTGTTGTTGTAAAGATCGGATCTATATGTCGAAACGAACTTTTGATTTTGGTTATATTTTATATTTCTTTGCGGTACAAAATACACGTAGGCTCGAAGTCTTCAATGATGCGTGGTGCAGACGGTGGATTGTCAGAAAGTGTCTCGTCGAACCCTTCAGCCAGATTTTTATAAGCCCTGTGACGACTCATTGCGTCACTCAACCCTGTTTCGAGAATTGATAAGCTAGATGGTTCCCCGAAGCAAACATAGATCCCGATGCAGGATCACGCCATCCAAATAAAGACTCCTCTCACATTCTTCTAAACATTGTTTCAAACATCATTCATACTAGACTGCTCTCGTACATATTATATTCATAACATCGCGAATAAGTTTCACTTATTCAACCTCATTCGCATTCACACATATAAAACCAACCCTGACATATACCTTCCTTGAGTAATAAGTGACTTCGATAGAGAATATGTACATATTGTAGTTAGTTTACAATTAGAACCCTAATTATAATCCCATTTTGACTCATTTTTATTTAACAGTGAAGGCTAGATTTTCACTCCTTCAACCTCACTCGCATTCACACGTATAAAACCAACACACAATTATTTCTCGATAAATTCGGTACTTGCGAAATGAATCATCTTATCAGTTTTAAAAAACGTTTGACGGTAGCCTGGCAGGAATATTCTGTCACTTTTGCAAATTGGATCGCATCGACTAATGTACTCTCCTGGAGCTGGCCTAACTCAGCCATCGAGAAGCAATCAGTATCGCAGAAAAAAGACGTTTAACGGTTAACGGTAGATCGTTGGTGGGCCATGGAAATTTACCTTACAAAGTTGCCAGGAAGATTTTTTCCCCGACCATTCGCTGAGAAGTTGAGGAACGTTTTAAAAAAGTTCGCCTGAGAAATAAAAGATCGCTGCCGAGGTTTGCCTGGGAGATAAACTTCCTGCTTTTTAAGTTTCATCTCGATGAAGTTCCTCTTTCTCCCGGGGTGATAGCTGCGAGCAGACTGCAGGGACTAATCAATCGATAAACAACGTTAATCGCATTATAATCATAATATTTCCCCGCATAATCAGTGATACGTATTCACGGTGCGTCCCTGGGCCATGAATTATGCAGAAGCTACCTCGTGGTATAATTTTTATTAACGACGCTACTTCTACTAACGTACCCCGTGTCGTGTGCTCTAACTTGAACCAATCAGAGTAAAAGAACCCATGTTTTCTCCGTGGCTCGAATATTGATTACTGTACGTCCTCGTTATTTTCTTCAACGCAAAGTATTGCTTGTTCCTTAACCTCCTCTGCCTATGAAACTTTGATAATACACGATTCCAAAGCTGTATTCCGCGATAGAATATCGACACTTCGAATTGATAATTCGTTCGGGATTATAGCTCGCGCGAAATCGGCGATTGGTCAAGGTCAAGAGAAGAAGCTCATCCCCACTACTCTTATGAGTACGTCTTATAATAAGAAAGGAAATATAAGCCTATAGTTATTATTTGATATTCGTTATAATTATAAAAGGCTGAATAAAATTATAAGAATTATTTACTCCAATTTTTAATATTTTGTCCTCTGACTGAGAATTTTTTGCCTTAAAAATTATTAGGGAATGGAACAATGATCAAACGAAAAATTTCATAAATTGGTTGCGAAAAAATGATTGCAGTAATTGTCGAGAAACACGAATTTTAATTGTTAATATCGATACGACGAGACTCCTGGTTTTAATAAAAATCTATGCCAATTATACTGCCGTCTACTGTAGCATTCAAATATAACTTAAAAAGGAAAATGAGGATGTTTATCATTAAAACTACGAATGTAGATAGAAGGTCTACCTGATTATAATATGCATAAATAAAATAATTGAAAGAGGCGAGGGAAATGGATACGTGTATATTATTACGTTCCTGTCTCGACAATAATGAACGGTTTCAGTAATTACAAATGCAAAATATACGATGTCAATTATTTTCATTAGTTTGGTGTCTTTAGTGTTAGTATCTATTTCAGTAAATTATTTGATTTTGGTAAAAATGTATGCTAATTATTATGACTTTCCCCAGTATTGTACCTAAATATAATTTAAAAGCTACAAAATTTATTATAAACACTAGATTTACAGAATCCATTTCTCTGATTATTCAATATTCACCTATTTAATTAATTTATATTTAAATTAATAGTATTCTGATAATCGAACCTATAAAAATCGTCTTCTTTGGGATTTTTTTCTAAGGAAACCATGATACATTTTGGTATGGAATTTTCGCACTCAAATTCATTTATACTTAAAGAGTACTTAAAAATTTTTTCTTTAACAAAATTAATGAAATTTGTGGAAATTATATAGCCATAGGTAAAGCATGTTTTTAAAAGAGGGTTCGAATGGTTGACATAATTCTGGACTATCTGGTTATCTGAAACGAAAGAATCTAAAAGCATCGTAACTAGTAAAACTACAACTATAGTATGAATCACCAAAATAGCGAAATCTGAAAAATAAAAAAAAAATGGTAGCATTTCGAAATTTAAATGTCTATTTCCCTTGTGCTTTTCGTCCTTTGGGTGGTAAACAAAAATAGAAAAAGACATCAAATTTTGAAATCCGTGGTTCATGCGATAAAGGTACATCCGTTGGAAATCTCCTTCAAATTTAAATTCAATCGATCGACTGAAACGCCAGATATCCCGTCAGCCAGTTCAAAAAGAATGGTTTCGAGAAAAACACGTTTAAAGCTTTTGGTACAAATATTCATTATACCCTTTTATAATATTACATATTTCGTATTTTGGAAGAATAACTACTTTATGATACACCAATCTTATGCTTATGGGGCACCGTAGACACAAAGAGTACGATAAAACGTAAAATCTGACAATATATATCGAATTCACCCGTACCAAATTAATACGTTTTCTATGCCAATTTCACGAATTTTATTAAATGGATTTTCATACCTATTTCCAAAAATTCAAACATTAAAAAAATGAAAAAGAATTGACTATTTTAACTCTTTAACCCTTTGCAATCGTATGTCACGTTGGAGGTGACAATGATAATTTACTCTAAAGCTCGCATATCAATTTATAACAATAAAAATAAATGAGATAAATGTAACACGTTGGATTCTACCACTGTAAATTACTTTAATTCATTTAGCTAAAAATAAATACAAGTTGACACCCAATAACTTTGAAAATAAATCGAGTGCAAAGGGTTGAAACAGATTACCTCCTTATGTCTATTAATATGATAATTATTTTTAAATTAAATTAACCCCCTTTTTTTAAAGAGAATACGTGATGTTCATTTACTCGCCAATTTGACACACGCTCGTAGAAGCATCGTGGGTAAATCTGGTGCTGATATGACTTCTGCAAAATTTGTTGTACCAGCGTAACAGATTTTTCTCTTTGACCGAAGAAACTCGATCCGAGTGTGAACGCAGCTTCTAAAATCAGCTCTTACATCCTCCACGTCTCTGTATCCGTCTTCGTATTCCCTTCTCCGTGTCTCACCCTGCACCTCCACTTTCCCTTTCTCCTTCTAGCCGCGTCTTCCACCCCCAATTTATCTCTTCCTCTTCTATGTAGCGGCAGCGTGGCCCCGACAGCCGACAGCCACAACGTGCGTCGCCGAGCAAACTGTTCATCAACCCCTGACCCTACCCTCCGTTCGCCTCTGTCGCCGCGAAACTGGCTCACCACTCTTCCCAACTCCCCTCCGCTACCCTCAGCCACGAGCCAGCGACAGAGTATCAGTGCAACTGCATTCAACTTTCACCCTTTCCATTCGCTTTCGAGTTGCAGTTGCTCGCGGTTGACGCTTCCCCTCTACTCCACCCGGAATAACGGCAGGATTCCGAGTTTTGCAGATTTTTCGGGCTAGTTGCTTCTCGTTTCTCTTCCCCCTCCGTTGACACCCCTTTTCGGTCAAATTTCGACAATTTTGATTATTTTACATCGCGGTTTCCTTTATGTTATTTCCCATATGTCCGTTCTTTCTTCTCCATTTTCGGGGTTCGTTCAACAAGTGCTTTGAACTTGCCATCAGTGACAGTCGGATTGCGAGTAATTCCGTAAATAAAATCTCGAAATGGGCAAGCGAAGTGTGTAATTGCGAGAATATTCAGGGTAAATTTCATTACGAATGTCGGATAGATCTAATCAGTAATAAGAATAATAATAATAAGATCTGAGGTAAGAATAGGATGTAAATTAGAAGAATAAGAATAAGAATAAGATGTAATATGTAAAAAGGATTTTCGAGTGCAAGGGAATAGAGAGGACAGGTTACAGCTTAGCGCAGGTGTAATGAGAAAAAATCATAATAATAAGATCTAAGGTAAGAATAGGATGTAAATTAGAAGAATAAGAATAAGATGTAATATGTAGGAAGGATTTTCGAGTGCAAGGGAATAGAGAGGACAGGTTACAGCTTAGCGCAGGTGTAATGAGAAGGTGGTTAAATGGTTAAGAGAGGTAGAGAGACGGAGGGAAAGAAAAGAGAGAGAAAGTAGGTAGCAGGAGTACGAATAGTAGACAGAATGGAGGGATGTGTGAGATTCAAATTGTAAGCCAAGTCCATTTCTGGGCCAAGGGACTGAAATAAACAATTATATATCTAGGAAGGATTTTATAACTAGTCGCTTTGTTACTTGATAACTGTTTTATTCCTTCAGTACGCCCCAAAAACGCATCCCTCGCTGTTTTATAGGGCGTGTCACCTCTCCGTTGCCTCGTCTTCACTTGTTCGTAGCCTTTTCAGCTGAGCTTTGGTCCAGACGCCTCAGTTTGGCGTCTAAGCATCCCCATCTGTGGCTGTTGTCCTTGGACCTCGGCAATGTCTTCTTAGAACTCCAACGAAGGGCTTTCTTCCGCTAGAAGATAATGGGCAGAGATGAAAGTTGCTCACAAATAATTACGCGAAATACGAGTGTTGGGGACCCAGGACCGAACATCCCAAGTTAACATGTTAAGTACTCTGCTGGTCCTTTGGGATCGTCGCTAGACTTTCTGTTGGGGTCTGGCCCAAACTAGGACCAGAAGGTGCTAAATTTTGGTGTTCAATTCTTCGCCATCTTTGGACCTATTGTTTGAGAATTTCTGTTATAACAATTGGTACAGTAGTTCCAAATCTTATAAACACTTTGTCCACTGCCAGTGATCCACTTGGATTCGCTTGAATGGCAAGCAAAACGGGCTGGAGACACTTAACGTTAAGTGTTAAGTGTAGGACTGCTTGTAGGAATGGAAGTATCTTCTGTAGATACCCCACTTCCAATATTCACTGTGGTGCTGGCCTGGTGGTATCCCCGTGGTCATCGTTGCTATCTATGGGGTAGAAGGTAGAAGGAAGACGGGAAAAGGAAGAGCCGAGTTTCGTCCCGGGCCTGCTAGCGGACTCATCGGTAAGGCTTGCCTCTAGCAGGCCCTGCCTTAGACCAGGGATACTTAAGTGTCACAGGAACTTCAATTTGAGGGAAGTCGAGGCTTCATTGTGGACTTGTGAGAAAGTCCTCGAATCTCCTTCAAGTAGGAATCCATCTATTGGTGAGGATGAGAACTTGGTCGCTACACTGTTTATGTCCTTATTGCCAGTGTCGTATTGTGTCGTATTTGATTCGTATACCCTCGTTATCACCTAGTCACCACTTGGGTGAACCTTAACAAGGATCAATAAATCATCCATAAGATGGTCATGAGGACCCAAATTGTTTAAACATCCACCGCTACCGAAAGACATGGAAGCTAACATACACGCCCAATATTATTCACAAGCAACAGGAAGACACATACCAACCACTTACATTTCACATCAACCAATCAGTAGATGTACAAAACTTATAAAACCACCGAGACAGCAGTCACTGGAGAGTTCTCCTGAAAATCCAAATATCCAAGAAGACAAGATAAGCATCATGACCAGATAGTCAAGACAGACTCACGACAATCAACTCAACGTGAGAGACAGTCACGCGTCAGAACTCTTTAGTTCACCCCTAACCAGGTCTAGCTCTATTAATTTAGAGTAGGCCGCATCTCAGCAACATAGTCGCATCTGCGTAAACGGGCCTTACTGCCCCACGAAACTCCCACCGTGAGATTTGCAGTGTTCGGGACGCATCAACGAGCAGATTGAGCGAAAGTCTAGGTTAGATCATACGAGAAAGACGAATGAGTTCCCAGAATGTACATGGGACTTTTGTAACGCGTTGCATGAGTGTGTAGCACGTGTTAGCGGATAAGAGACTGAATTACGAGGCAAGGGTAGTCACAGAGAAGAGGAGTTAAAGAGTTATGGGTGTCCTTCCCCACGGTTGAAGTTGACTGCAGTATCCTCGTGTTGCTAGTTATCTCTGTTGCTCAGTTAGTTGCTAGAAAGGATGCAAAGAGAAGGAGAAGGGATGCGTTTCGTCCCGGGCCTGCTAGTGGACTTATCGGTAAGGTGAGTTCAAGGCCTGTACAGTTGGTAGGTCCATAAGGTCTATAAGTTTGTACAAAGCAGCAGTCCAAGTTTTTACATAAATTAAACGAATAGGAATTCAGTATATTTATGACAACCTTAACCCTTTGCACTACGATTTAATTATGGAAAATTGTACATTAAAGTAGTATTTAATTTTAGTTAAGCATCTTTCTCCACTGTTGTTCTGGTCGGTTGGTCACTATCCTCTTTGTTTTGGTGTTGCTGGAAGGCACGAAAGGAAAATAAAGGATTGCGTTTCGTCCTAGGCCTGCTGGTAGACTCATCAGTAAGGCTACCTAACAGGGCGTGCCTTAGATAGGGATATTATTGGTAGGTTAGGAAATTCTGTATATAGGAAACAGAGGGTTTACCGAGGACTTGCGAGGTCCTCGACCTCCTTAAATCTTAATTCCATCTAGTGGTGAAGGTAGGAACAATGTTGCTACAGAGTAGAACAGAAGAACAGTCCTGTGAACGTCAGTGCAATTGTTAGTCGCGTAGGAGACTAAAATAGACAGAGTCTTGCTTGTCAAATAAGTATCTCATCGTGTTCTTGGTTGATGAACGATTGCATAAAAATGCATCCATGCAGTCTTATAGGGGCTCCTCTCTGTGGCCTCGTCCTCAAGTGCAAGTAGCCTCCTCAGAAGAACTCCTCTTAGTGTCTAAACATTCCCATCATAGTCCTCGAATCTCGGGGATGTCTTCTAAGAAATTGGCCCAAGAGCTTTTTCTTGCCACAAAATAGGTGGTATCGTTGAAAATTGTTCATAGTCAAAGTGATACAACGTTTTAATTTCATTTTAGCTCATAGAATATGGATTGCTGGGTTCTGAAATATATTTACTATTTGCTAATCCATATCCCTAGAAATATACGAAGATTTCTGTTCGTGTATGACGCATGGCAACTCGTATCTGACGCAATTGACAATTAATCTTGAGACGAATTGGGAGAGGAATCGTGTGAGGATTAAACGAACTCCTAGCTGCCTGGAGTTAGGAGTGCCTACTGTATCGTAGTTCTCTACCAGGTGCTCTAATTTTGTAAAATAAATTCAAGGGGATAGAGGAACTTTTCACGTCAGAATCCAGGCTGTCAGAACGAAGCGTTGAATTTATCACGGGGTGGAAAGGGTTAACACGAGCCGGGGCTCAGCTATGCCGTTCAATTATCATGCCTGGCGCATCGTGAAACATGCAAGGCATCGTGTTTGCGGCACCAAGCAGATTGCCACTGCTACAGACCGCTATAATTAATTCAGCCATCGCCATCGAAAAAATGTCCCTCGCAATCTCATTCTCTCGACAATATTCTGGCCGGTGGCAAGCTGATCACTGACCCGGACAATCAGGAATCGCCTTACCGTTGCAATTTTACGAGAAGAGATTGGTTGGCAGGCAGGGAACGTTGCAGCGTTTCGTCGCCAGGTGTCGCGACGATCGCATATGCGTGCATAATTTCGCCTGTTTGGGGACGAAAACGTCATTTGATGCTAATACATCGGTTCTCCTATGTGGCGTCGACTGTTGACGAAATTATGGCGGTGGGGTGGCGCTGATTCAGGGCCACCCGTCAGAAACGATTCCGATTAGGTGACGGCTCGTGCCAGTCCTACGTCACTGACGTTCCTGAATCATAGCAGAATCGTTTTTAGATACGTTAGTGTGACGTGATTGATTATCAATTATTAATTCTTACTACCATCCGCTTTATCGACAATCGTGACCACGTTTGTTGAATTTAACGCTAATCCATTGCAACGTAACTTTCGTTATGTTTCCACTTTAGGCTGTATATCTGACGAATAATATACCACTCAGTATCGAAGATCTCGTGACAATAAAAATAGCACATTTTTATTTCTAATTGATTTTCTACTTCCTTTTAAATAAATATATCTGTGTACGGACCTAAGAAAAAATAACTTTTTCAATTTTTCTTTATCCTAAGTCTCTTTTTATTCAAATTTGGTATCATTGCCTTCTATCATTTTCTGTTTTCGTTTTTCCCTGATAACATTTAAATTTTAACGCAAAATGTAATTTACTTTGTCAAAATTAAATAGTCTAGCCTAAATTTGAACCCAAATCGTCTAACACTAGTCACGTCACTCGAAAGTATCATTTAAGAATTAAAATTACTAGATGGTGACTTCTTCGTGATTTCAAAGGTATCGAGACGGGCTGGTAACATAATTGTTCCATAGTATTTCATTCATTTCGAAGTAAGAACACAGGTAAATGAAGCGTCACTTACGTCTCGTGCACTATATTTTCTATACAATATAATTCATGAGATCCTAGTGAGAAATCGATATAAAAGTTACTAAAGGTACCGTCAAAGAGATATTATCTTCGAAAAGTATTCGAAAAACGAAATGGAAGCTCAATTAACACAAAAAGCGAATAATCGATAGAGTTGAGAGTTGGTAACAATTGATTTTTGATCAGCTGGTATGAACGATGATTGAGCGAGAGCCGGCAACAGTGTAATGTGTGAAGGCTGGCAACGGTGGGTAAATGAGATAGAGAGATGGAGATAGAGAGAGATAAAATAACTGCGTGTAAGAGATAGAGAGAGAATTCAAAGATTATTACCTTGTATTATAGCAAAACATAGACTATTTTTTGAACGAAATTATACTTGAATTAAATCATGGAACAAACTTTTCATTAAGCAATCAATCATTCTCCGCCACGCGCAAACCTAACCTCCAATAGTCTTAAAATAAGAGACCAGATTGTATAGGTTTAAAGAGTTGGATTGAACACTGGCAAACGGAAACAGAGGGAAAGGTTAAAACGTGTGACCCGTCGAGGAAAAATACTCTGCTAGGGGAAAGATGAATATTCTTGCTTCGACACTCGAGGCAATTTATCGTTGCCTGTCGAGACAGCATTATTCGTGTTCCAGTGAACGCGCGAACTCTCTCGGCGACGATGCGTCTTCCGCGGAGTGGAAATTCGAAATCATGAAGCCAGCCGATGCCGGCAGCGTATTTCAGTCAATAATGCTAATCTTGCATCCAGCAACCGTTTAGCCGACGAGAAAATCCTTTAAAATCGCACGATACGGTGATCGATAATAGCATTCGGCGGTGTGATCGCTGAATGGAACATTGGGATCACGATTGATGTGCATTTACCGTCAATTAATACACGTGCAGGCTTTAGGCGAATTTTTGGCACAGCGAAAGCGGCTTAAAAACGATGAATGACGACTTCCGGCGTGTGCGGAATTATACCGATCTAAAAAGTTTCGTATCGTGTTAATGATTACTCGTTGCTTGCTTGCCGGCTTTCGATGAAATACCAACATTCCAATCTCTTTAAAAGCAGTGATTTTTGAAATATAGGAAGATGTAGGATTTAGTTTGATAGGTTAGGTCATAGGACTGTTCCCTTTCTTTAAAGTATGATGACTTAATGAAATTTAGACGTTCGATGTAAATGTACTTCAATCTCATTAATCTGTATCGATTAATTTAACATACAAATCCAAAAATAACTTTGCAAACCTAATTTTCTGCAGGCTATCAAAGTTACGTTTATAGGTTATCACATAACCTATAAATACAGTATGCGATTGAATGATGATCTATAACATTAACGCAGAAATATTTATTGGTTAAGAGGAATAAAAAATATTTAGTTATCGTCTGCTTCGAGTGTTTATTTCGTAGAGATACTCAATGAGCTTAATTTATTTGGCCATAATTGGAATTGCAAATTGCAAGTGAATGAATGGTCCATGTGTGTCAAATGACATGGAGCAAGTATAATGACGTCCTTTCATAACTTGAACACAGGAATATTATAATTCGAATAAGAGGAAAATAAAATTTCCTATCTTCTCTTAATTTTGATTACATTTTATTTCAGATATTATATTAGATTCTTTTAATTAACGTATTTCTGAATCGTTTCCTTTATGCACGTTTCGCGCGTCGCCGGGAGATATAATTAAGCTGCTTTCCAATGCAAAATCACATATCTCTCCGAAGATACAGATCTCGGGGTAGGATATTTCGAACTGGTATCGCTGAATATGCTGCAGACTCGGAAATTCAGGAAAGTGGAACGATTTAATAAAAATAAATTGAAACGAAGAAGGAATTACTCAACAGGGAGCAACTGTGAAATATCTGGCCTGAAATATTGAAATCCTGACGGAATGGTGGAAGAGTGTAGGAGCAGCATGAACAAATAAATAGCCCCATGAAAATTCACAGTCGATCCGCGTGACGGCGACGAGTGCTAACGTCGTTCGTGCATCAATTAAGTTATCGTTCTCTCGGGGTGGTAAGTAATATTGGCGTGACCGGGGCTGGTTGGGTTCTACCCCAGTCCCCCGAACGTCATCCCCCTTTTCTACGCCAGGACGCCACTAGCGCTATTAAGACGCGGTGCTCTGCCACCTCTAACATCCGCCCCCGCCCCTTTCTGCTTCTTCTCGCAAGGCATCCAAACCGACGCTCCCCCCGCGACCCCCTCCTCGGCACCCCGCTCGTTTCACGATCGATCTTCATCCAACCGGCTGCTCTACAAGTCGACAAGCTGCTGGTGCTCACGCTTCGACACCTCCGCAGCCAACTTCCTCCGCTTGAACAGGGTGTCTCCACTCGAATTGGCGCTATTGAATTTTCATACGCCTCTTCCACTGACGTTTTTTCGTCGAGTCGGCGCTGCAGGATTCAGCGACTTCGCGGTTGTCAAGGGTTGCCCCGGCAAACTGGGTGAATCGATGATTAAGGGACCAGCTTGACGGATTCTTGTTTTGGAATACTCCTCACATAGCGAGAGGTTGGGTTATTCCCTGGGCTGTCGTTCAAGGGTTCTTCGTTTTGCTAACGGTTTGCCTAGTTAATCCGGTGACGCCTGCAATAGCTGGAAATCTGCTCGTTCCTTGAATTTTAAAGAGACTTGTTGTGCACCGCTCCCTGGAATCCAGGTGTTGGTTGAAGTTGCGCGTTATACGAGGAATGAACTAACAAAGTTTGCCTCCAGTTAGGCCTAGTTCCGGAGGATTGAAATATTTGATGAAGGTTTCATGCGGAGTATGTATGCTCCTGCTATCCGGAATACAAAGTCTCTTGGAAAAGACGGTGACATGATCGATGGGATGGTTGCTAAAATGTCTCGTGCCGGGCAAGTTTCATCCGTGGTTGTCCATCGGGTGATAGCTTCCACTATGCAAAACTGACCCAAGCCGCGCAATTGGGTCACGTCGTGGATTTACGACAGATCAATCTCTATCGGCTATCCCCTGAAACGGCCGTCAGAAAGCGGGAAATTGATATTCACAAAGCAATTTCCAATAAGTCGAATGAAAAACTTCTCGGTTTCATCTCCATCGCTATTCACCACTTCGTCTTGCAAGATTATATCAGGTGTCCCGGTTTTCATCAGCATCCAGTTTCAAATAATCTCGTGGCTCTTGCAGCAGCCAGCTCCTCGACTAATTCCCCAAGAACCCCGAACAAGCGGGAGTTCTGAATCATGCAGGTCACACAACGTCGTCGTTCGACATCGGTGCAATCGAAATGGCTGACTGCTTTAAAACCGCCGATCCTCTGGAGTCCTGGCGAGACAGCCCCTTTCCTTGGACGATGCATTAGGTGTGCCTGTCCTCGCGGCCGTACCAGATATTCCTTCGCTGCTTCCGATCTCCGTGGCTTCCGTGTGCTCGTAAATCCTTCTCCCGTGGCTCTCGCGGTCCAAATACTCTGTGTACGTCGACACGTAGCCTAGGAGCCGAAGGTACGACCCTCCAGCGTCCGGTTTATCTTGGAAATGTCCGCAGGCTGCCGGAAAGACTCGTAACCCCGGCGTTGCGTTACGTCGAAGAAGATAAAAGGTTCTTGACGGTAAGTCGCGTGGAACGTGTCCCTGTAAAGAGGTTAGCTTTTATGGCTGGCGAATGGTTGGTCTTTAACTCTTTAGGAAACGGTTTTGTACTAGAGTCAAGTAGTCTGATGGAGCTCGGGATGATGTCGAGTGTCTCGCAAGTGTTTCGACTTGTTTTTAATTTCAGGTTAGGATAGCTGTGTTCTGGCTCTCAGTGAATGCCCCATAGTGCAGGCTTTTAGGTTAGGTTAAGTGTGTTTTGATTTCTGCTCTATTTAGTATTGATATTTTGATCTTAAATAGCATGTTTAGTTTTGTTTTAGTCCTCAGTCGATGTAATACAGTGAAAACTTTTAGGTTAGGTTAAGTAAGTCTTAATTTCTTCCCGATTTAATGTTCATACTTTGATCTTAAATAGCATATTTAGTTGTGTCTTAGTTCTCAATAGATGTCCCATAATGGAAGTTTTTAGGTTACGTTAATTGAATTTTGATATCTTTTCGATTTAATATTATTTTGATTTTAAACAGGATGTTTAGCTGTGTTCTGGCTCTCAGTGAATGCCTCATAGTGCAAGCTTTTAGGTTAGGTTAAGTGTGTTTTGATTTCTGCTCGACTTAGTATTGATATTTTGATCTTAAATTGCATGTTTAGTTCTGTTTTATTTCTCAGTCGATGTACCATAGTGAGAACTTTTAGGTTAGGTTAAATGAGTCTTAATTTCTTTCCGATTTAATGTTGATACTTTGATCTTAAATATTATGTTTATTTGCGTTTTAGTTCTCAATCGATATTCCATAATAAAGGCTTTTAGGTTAGGTTAATTGAACCTTAATTTCTTTCCGATTTAATATTTACATTTTCATGTTCAGTAAGATGGATAGCTGTATTTTCGTTCTCAGTAGTTCTCCAATAGAGGAAGTTTATAGGTTAGGTTAAGTGAGTCTTGATTTCTTTCCGATTTAATATTCATACTTTGATCTTAAATAGTATATTTAGTTGTGTTTTAGTTCTCAGTCGATGTTCTATAATGAAAGCTTTAGATTAAGTAAATTGAACCTTAATTTCTTTTCGATTTAATATTTACATTTTGATGTTCAGTAAGATGGCTAGCTGCATTTTAGTTTTCAGTAGCTATCCAATAGGCGAAGATTTTAAATTAGTTTAATTGGATCTTGATTTCCTTTCGATTTAAAATGATATTTGGATCTTCAGTAGGATCTTTTTAAATAGTTTAACACGAATCGTGATTTATTTTATATTTGACTTTAGCCTTTAGTAGGTATTCAACTTTACCATTTTTAAGTTAGTTCAGCTGCAAACGAGATTTACTTTGAAAACACTAAGATTTATGTTTCCAGGTTATGTTCAATTAGAAAATTCTTCGAGTTTAATTAATCAGATTTTAGTTCTTTTTCGATTTGTCTTCGGAATACTGACATTTGGATCCTCAGAAAGAGTTTAACTAAAGAATTCTACTGATTGACTTACGTTGAGCTCACTTTTTTCTCGATTTGCTTGAGGAATACTAATATTTAGATTCCCAGCAAATAGTCGATCCTAATTTTAGGTTATGTGTCATACCATCTGAGTGATGAGACGTTATCATTTCTCTATCAGTGTGAACAATTTATCGTAGAAACTTTTGTATATCGAGAATTTAATTCTCAACAAAAATATGGGTAATTAGCAAAAGCATAATATCTATATCACTGGAGCACCGAGAAGCGCTCGTTAAAATGAAGTTGCTCGAAATGCATGCAAGCGCAATTGAATAACTCAGTGTCGTTGGTGACCGAATAAATGGAATTTGATTAAATTTTACACAGAGCTGCGATAGGATCTTCGGTATCGAATTTTCATATTTTCTTTAATTGAAAGCGGTACCGTTGCCCCATTTAAAATTCATATCTGGCCTGGGCGAAATATCGCCGAGCATAATCACCTCTATAACAATTTAATTGCTATAAAAGCATTAAAAAGCCACGAAGAACAGTTAAGTCCGAAAATATCGGGACACTTTCACGATACATTTACCAAGGATAAATAAACGAGACACGTGAAAAGATGCATCGTAATCTCTACCATAATTTCTCTCGAAAATATCGCAAAAATGAATAATTGCAAACGCCATGTGGCCAGATCCTGAGACATTTCCCCGACTATAAATAATGATCCAAGCACGGTGTTAAATCATTTCCCACGTTCGTCCACTGTACTTTCGTTGGTGGAGGAAAAAGTTGAAAAAAATGGAGGAGTTGTCAAATGTACGGCTCTTCCAACCAGAATTAAACGTCATAATTATCCGTGTCAGCTGTGTTCGACCACCGAACGCGTTAAATGAACCAAAATTATTTTATTTCAAACAAATATTTCGGCTCATTAAGCGGCGAGTTATATTTTACATAACGTCATTATGGCGTCAGGCCACAGTGAAACGTCCTCGCGGTGAGTTTATTTCCGCGCAAACAAGTCATCGCTAATTCTCCCGGCGACCATGCAGCCCGATTTCCCATAAGAATTACACGTGAAATATATTAATGCACGTCGCACCGCAACCCAGCCTGTTAATGAATACGTATCGTCCGCGTTTTGCAGACAGGCTGAATCCGCTAAATGCGTGAAAACGAGACTATTGACCCTTGGCCAGTTTCAGATTTTCCTTCGCGCTGAAAGCACGCTGAAGAGGCACGGCCCTGATAAATACGTGAAAATGGAACCGTTAATCCGTCGCCCACCATAGCAGTGTTTCCTCTTTGTAAATGGGCAGAATTTATGGTATATTTGAATACCAGATTGCTGACTACGGAGTCTTCGCTTCTTTTTTTCGCTGCGAGCAATTTATGAGAGCCCGTGAATCCGAGGAGTGTGCGAACGCCGGCCCGTTGGTTCTGTTCCCTGTGTACCTTGCACGGTCCGTGAAAATTAGGATAGGATTTATTCGTAAACTTGTAAGGTTCGAGCTTGATTTATTTAAGGAAACTAAGGTAATTGCAGGAGACGTGTCGTTTGCATCGTTGTTGTTCCGATTTCTAATTGTAAGCCAGGACCTAAGCGCAGCTACAGTGGCGCCTCCAGTGTCCAGAATAAATGGGGAGACACGGCTAGATAGGGGATAATGGAACTTTTGTATCGTTTCTTGGATTTCGGGAAGGACGATGTAATATCGTGACAATATATTATCCATGGCAAAAAATGTAATACAGATACAATATTTTGTTATTGAAGAATGATAATTCTTGTTGGGACAACACGTGTACTATTACACATATGCGATTTTCAATCAATAATATTTTGTTGTTGAAGAATGATATCATTGTTAATTAAAAATTACATATGTGTGATAGTATACGTGTAGATAATTCATGATATGCCAACACGTGTAGTATTACACATGTGCAATTTTTAGTTAACAATATTTTGTTATTGAAGCATGATACTATTAACTAAAAATTACATATGTGTAATAGTATGCGTGTAAATAATTTATGTTATGTCGAAACGTGTACTATTACACATATGCAATTTTCAGTGAACAATATTTTGTTATTGAAGAATATTATTATTAACTAAAAATTGCATATATGTAACAGTATACGTGTTGATATAACATGAATTATCTACACGTATACTACTACAATACATATATGCAATTTTTAGTTAACAATATTTTGTTATTGAAGAATATTATTAACTAAAAATTACATATGTGTAATAGTATGCGTGTTATGTCGAAACGTGTACTATTACACATATGCACTTTTCAGCTAATAATACTTTATTATTGAAGAACGATATCATTATTAATTAAAAATTACATGTGTAAAATAACATACGTGTAAATAATTTATATTATGTCGATACGTGTACTATTACACATATGCAATTTTCAGTTAATAATACTTTATTATTGAAGAATATCATTATTAATTAAAAATTACATGTGTAAAATAGTATATGTGTAGATAATTTATATTATGTCAACACATATGTGTTTTTCAGTTAACAATATTTTGTTATTAAAAAATGTTAGCATTATTAATTAAAAATTACATATGTGTAATAGTATACGTGTAAATAGTTCATGTTATGTCAACACGTATACTGTTACCCATATGCAATTTTCAGTTAACAATATTTTGTTATTAAAGAATGATGGCATGATTAATTAAAAATTACATATGTGTAATTGTATGTGTGTAGATAATTCATGTCATATCAACATATATACTATTATATATATGTAACGTCAGGGAGCCCCCACGAAGGTTAGTTTTGTGGTTCCTATGGTGCTGCTGGTTGGTATTCCTGATGGCCATCCTGCTATGATATGTAGCATGTAGAAGGACGCAAGGAAAAATGCGTTTCGTCCTGGGCTTGCTAGTGGACTCGTCAGTAAAGCTTTCTAGCAGGCCCTGCCTTAGACGAGGGATACTTGGGTAGCATAGGAGCTTTGTATTTATGAGAGTTGAGGATTCACTGTGGATTTGCGAGAAACCTCCGTGTTCCATTTAACGGTGAGGGTATGAACGTTGGTCACTGCAGTAATTTTTAGTCAATAATAATATTTAATTATTGAAGAATGATAACATTATTAACTAAAAATTACATATGTGTGACAGTATATGTGTTGATATAACATGCATTATCAACTTACTATGTCACTCTTATTATTTCCTGACATTTGGAGAGTTGGATGTGTCATAAAATAAATTTTACAGTGGGGTAACGAACAGAATATTCTGCCTACTAGTAGATATAAACACGATAATAACGTTTATATATGTGGGAACAAAATGGAGTAGGCATGATTCATAGAGAGTGTGAAGAGTGTTTGGGACATTGTATGGAAGGTCATGGATGCCATGTGCAAGATGATCGACTGGAGGGACTATTTACGTCAGAGAAAATTTAGGTATGTTCTTAAGGGTTTAGGGTGCACGGCACCATGGGGGTCGAAGTTGTAAGTGTGCGTGAAAAATCACTGACTGAGAAATTTTAGATGAACGTGACAAAACGAATCGAGTGAGCAAGGTTGAGAGTTAGAATGAAAGGAAATGAATGCGTGAGGGTATATAGGGTGCGAGAGAAGTTGTCGAGTAGCAGTTTTCGAGTGAGAGTCCTGAGAACAAGAGATTCAGTTCAGTTAAAGTCCTGAGAGCATGGTGAGTGAGAGAGTTTGTGTGACAAGTGTCTTTTGACAAGTTGAAATAAAACTGTTACTGTTATTAAAGAAGCGTCATTACTTCTCGAACCTCTATACCTTTATTCACGAGGGATTTAAATAAGGATAATTCCTTCATATGTTCTATAAAATTGGATGATTTTTACGTTTTTAAATATATTAGGGACCAATGTTTCGAAGATTTTATTCTGACACTCTGTTTATTCCGATTTATTTTATACCGCTCATCAATTCTCATCGTTCTTATTTACTAAGGACACATATCCTCATGGAAAAACGCCAATGGTGGAAAAACTGTATAGATCTTTATTGGTCACAGGGTGTCCCCAGAAAACAGGAGACAGGGGAAGGGATCGCCCTCCACATTGCTAGGATGTAGAGTCTACCTTACTATTTAATTTTACTACAACAAATTTCTTTTAACACTTTGAGCGCTGGTCCCGTGAAAACGCGGGTTTCTGAGTCTGTCGCTTGAGTACCGTCCCCGCGATAGCACGGGTTTCTAAGTTTGTCACTTGACTCTCGCTCTCACGATGATGAGGATCTTTTTTTGCTTGTATGGATGTCTTACACATCAATTTGCATTCACTTGTCAGGTTTACGACAATCTGCATTTGTTATACTCCGAAAATAAAACGTATACGATGGTTCAGAAACGATCAAAGCAAGAATCACTCTCAAACAGTGCATTCCTTAGTTAGTACCTCTTTCGTAGGTTTACGCTTTTTGTCGAACAATATAATAAGTCTTATTATTCTGTAACTTTTTACCCATATAATATGAGCGAAGTTTTCAACGAGTATATTGCTGACCCTCTATCAGATTATTCGATACATTCGGAAGATTCTGACATACAAGTCGAGGACAGTGATAGTGATTTGGGCCCAAGGAGAATATCAAGAGCTGTTCCATTACGATATTCGAGTGATTCCGATGATTCTAGTAATAGCGAAATGTCCACAGAATGACGAATATGCGATCAAAATATAGTATTTTAAGAAAATGTACAAGTTTTAAATATTTTCTTTAGCTACTCGTTGTTTGGAAACAAGCGAACGAGGCCGGTGCTCAGGCTTTAAATGTCTCATATGCTGCCGGCGCTCAATGTGTTAAGATTACGAGAATACCTCCTTAATACTCACAAGCATAATCTTCGCATCACTCGTGTGCTACTTTTATCCCATCTACCATAGCCGATAACGTGGGCCAGTCGAAGCGTATTGAATAACGTTCACGAGACATCGTGGAACTCACGGGGAATTACCGGTGTGTATTCACCGATGGTCTGTTCCCCGTGAACGTCTGTCCACATTGGGCTCAGTTCTCGGGACGACGGTCGCTTTCAAGGGCGATTTCATGCGACGGCGATTTAAGATCTCCGTGTCCTGACCTGGTCGTAGTAGCTGATCTTGCGTTCCTCTTGCACACGGACGCGAACACCCATAGAGATTCGGGATTACCGCGAACAGAGAAGAGGCTCGAGCGAAACGGCCCCGGGAGAGGGGACAGAGTTTTTCTCGATGACCGAGCATCGACCACGACTTTCCTCCCCATTTCGCCCTCTTACACCCTCTCTCTGCACGTGTGTGCCACTCGGTACCTCTCTCTTCGCCATCCGGCGGCTCGGTTACCAACGTTACAAGCCTCGAGACTCGAGGGGGCGACCTCTTCTGGCTGCTCCCCTATTTCCAGCCTTTTTCCTGCCTCCTTCCCGAGATATATAGACGGCCACTAAACTTCTGTCCTGGCCATCAATTTCGCTGCACGAGGATCGTGCGCGTCCGCCACTGTCGCGACTCCTGCCCGCCCAGGCCTCGTTTGCCAAATGCCTGCAGGCTCGATCTTTTTGTCCACGACGCAGGGCCCGGCGATTGCGCGCGGGCTATCTCTAGCCCGGCGACTAAAGAAGTCCCGCGCGACGGTCATCGCTCAGACCTGGCCTCATGGGGACCGGTCCTAGGGTCTGCGGACGAAGGACAAGACAGGCGACAGTGTGTCACCCTGACTCGTGAAATTGAATCGGAGATCAGGTTCTCTCGATCCAGCCGAATTTAGCTGGCTTGGCCTTGCATGTTAGGTGCTCTGTTCTCACTGCGATTTCGGCAAGATTGGAGCAATTTGGTGCTTCAGCGATTCACGATTCGATGCTTGGAAATCGTTTTCCTTGTGTACCGGGTGACCTGACTTGATTCAGAATATTGGGATTATGGCTAAAAAGAAATAACTATCGTTATATTATAATTATCTTTATTCTATCTTAGCTCCTTGGCTACTGCGGGCGCCTATAGGCGCTTAGAAATTTTGCGATTGTGACACAGACGGCGTCTATAGGCGCTCGGCGTAGTTTAGCTTCGTGACACGGAGGGCGCTTGTTTTCACAAAAATGGCGCACATCGGAACTCAATTCCTGCCGTATGGTACGGCCATTGCGTATCAAAATCTGCCGTAGTCAAGTATTCTGACTGTTCGCGTAGAGAGTCAAAACTAGAGTGATGAAAAGGGGTATTGCACCTCGTCCTGGTCCCCTAATTCTTATCTAACGTGTGAAATAAACACTTCACGCATTCCTGGAACCTCTTCAGCGCATAGTTCAAAGATATATCTATTTCTCTTGACAGATTAATTTTTATATATTCGATACGTTAAGACGTATCTTATTTTCAACATGGAATATGTCAAATCAGTTTGTCATTAGAGTTTGCATAGAATTCTCTGGTTATTTTGAATGAGAAATTTTGCAGCAGTAGGCTAATTTCCTAATTTGAAAAAGGAAAGATGAAATTCTTTGGGGTAAGGATACCTTCTTTAACCCTTTACAATCGAGAGACCTCCTTTAGCCGTCATTTGATAAAATTTCGAATATCGATATTAATTAATATGTGAAATTTGAAGTAATATTACGGTGTGCGAGATATTAAAATAAAATAGTTCTACGTGTCAATTATTATACTATTTCTTATTTACTGCTGAGAAAAATATCGTCAACTTTGTAGCAGAAAATCTTCGAACTCCTAATCTTCTTTACCCTAAAAATGGTCGAGTGTAAATGGCTAATTTTTGTTAAATCGCGATACAACCTAGTAGAATGAATAGAACGAAGCTTCGTGCAAATTAACCCTTTCGCTACGACGGGTATCACTGCGAAGTCTCTCACGTAGGACGAAGCGTCATGCTAGTGATGGAGTCATTGCGATCGTGAAGTCTTTAGCATTCGAGGCCAAGCCTTTTCAAGGAAAAAAAGAAAAATAGGAAAGATCGATCATCTCAATAGCGCTTGCAATTTGTTGCGAAGAGAGCTAAGAGGAACGGTAGCGCGTGTCAAAGATGGTAGCATTACGATAGTGCAATCTTCAGCATTCGGTCTTTCGACGCAAATCTTTCGAAGAAAAAGGAAAAGGAAAAACTGACCATCGCAATAGAGCTTGCAATTCTTTGCGAAGAGAGCTGAGAGGAACGGTGGCATTTGTCTTAATTTTTTCCTCAATTTTTGTGGCCGGTGACTATAGTCGCCCGTCGTGTGTAGATGGAGTCTCGTGACTATAGTCACTGTACAGTTTCAACTTAATTTTTTCCTAAATTTTTGTGGCTGGTGACTATAGTCGCCCGTCGTGTGTAGATGGAGTCTCGTGACTATAGTCACTGTACAGTTTCACAGTAGCAAAAGGGTTAATGCTTGTTTTCAAATTTTATTATATTTTATAAGAAAGTGGATAGTGAGTGAAACTGAGTTGGATAGCAATTTGGGCTTTCCCAGGAGTAACCACGTGTGATTTTTAGCATTGCCTACAATCAGCCAGTTTCACGGGGTAGATTCGTTGCTCGGTTTGTTTTACACGTCCTTCCTGGCGCATTCTGCGTTTAAAAGATCGCCTCCTGCGAGGGCGGTTTCTCTGCTTCTACAGGTTCCTTGGGACCAATCGCTCGCTCTGTGAATCTTTTACGTACGAACATTACACGTACTTCCATTCGGGGTTGCTCGAGTAAGCTATAGCCAAGCGATAATTTCCGTATATGAGACACGTGTACGAGACTTGTGTAGAAAATAATATCGCTGAAATTAAGTTTCCCACGATTTTACGTTAATTTCCTGTCGTGGGCACCCCCTGTCTGCTACTTCGAAATTCGAGTGAAGGTAAAAAATATGGTTCAGAGTTTTGAAGACTCGCGAATATGATTTTCGCGATGTCAAGATAATTTTATGATTAAATTAGGGATTTGTAAAATTGAGGATTTTATGTAGCTATTAATTATTTTTAAATACGTTTCTAGAGCGTACAATGAATTATCACATATGTCACTTGGTATAACAAAATGAAAAATTTATTCAATATTTTTGGTATTTACGATTATTTCGAGGAATTTGGGAAATTAGAATGGAAAATTGTTAGTATAAATTAGTATAATTAATTGAAAGTGACTATTTTTCTTACTCAGTTAATTTTTTCTAATTATGTTTTTATAATTAGTTTCATATTTATTATAAAGAAACAGTTAAATATTAAATAATTTCCTGTTCGAATTTAGTTGAACTTGCTTAACCCAGTCACTTACAACATTGTGCGAGAATTGTGGTACGAAGATTGGGTCAAACATAAATATCACGGGTGAGAGACGTGGTCTGTAGGTAGGGCCCAACGTGAACATTATGGGTCAGGCTCGTAGTTAGTTTATGTCAATGTTTTCCTGTCTCAATTATGTATTATTCTTATACACGAAATGGATGATGATTATAGCATTAGAACTTAAAATGGTAATACAAATTGTTTCTTTCTCATCCACTGTATATACACAGATGTATATTTAATTTGTTCGTTATTTCCATTATACACGATGGAATTAATTTGGACATAATTCACACATAAATATAATTCACTCACATCTGGCGAAAACACGACTACGTAATATGATTTCAGATCTAAACTGAATGTAGAATACATCAGGTCAAATATGCTATAAATCTAATCTGGTTGTAACGTAACTTAAGCCTCGCTTAATCTAGGTTTAACAGTGTTTAATTCTGATTTAAATTGAACCGAGGATAGGCTACTGGAACCAAACCATATCTCATCTAAATTTTAGCAGCTATTTAAGTCCAGTTCAATATGATCCTAACCAAATTCACTCTTCGTACCCTAACCTTACCTTTAAATGAATTTGACATCTGACTTCGACAAAAATTTCCTGAAATATATTAATTATCACATTGTTATTATTTCCCGCCTTACACTTTATCTTCAAATAAATTTAGTTTCGAAAAAGTTTCATTGAAGATCTTAATTATCATACTATTACTGTGACTTTACCCAAACCTAACCTAAATTATCATTGCTTCGTATTTCACGTCATTTCAAATAAATTCGATTTTTAACTCCGTTGAAAAGAATTTCATTGATACTGGAACTACCGATCTGTAATGTATGCCTAAAGATAAATCATGCAATTGGTATTAATTAATATAATACAATGAAAATAAAAGATTATTGAGTAATTGTGACCCTATTTGTATAAAAATCATTATAATTTTTGTTATAAAATACAGTGGGTGGGTAAGATTTATTGGGATATATTCTCACAATAACTGCGCGTACTTACTTTCTAAATACTTGGAAAGAAGTGACCTCAGCCATTAGTTTCATTTTAGTGTAAGAAATAACAGATGTCGCTAGAAGTGCCTAACGACACAGAGCGGGAGATTAGGACTCTCCAACTATTTTTACCAAAAACAGCTGTATATTTTCAGCAGTAATGAAAATAAATTGTCCTAAACAAGTCATTTTGACCTTCATACTAGTTCCAGTGTTAAAAATCTTAGATATTATACTATTACTACCACCTGACCCAGACCTAACCTAAATCCTGTTTTCAAGCAAATTTGTTTTTCGACTCCACCAAGAAATCTCTATTAAAAACGTTAATTACCATGCATAATTCATTTATACCTCGCTTAATTTTTACCAAAAACAGCTGCATATTTTCAGCAATAGTGAAAATAAATTGTCCTAAACAAGTCATTTTGACCTTCATACTAGTTCCAGTGTTAAAAATCTTAATTATTATACTATTACTACCAATAAATTGTCCTAAACATGTCATTTTGACCTTCATACTAGTTCCAGTGTTAAAAATCTTAGTTATTATACTATTACTACCACCTGATCCAGACCTAACCTAAACCCTGTTTCCAAGTAAATTTGTTTTTCGACTCCACCAAGAGATCTCCGTTGAAAACATTAATTATCACGCATAATTCATTTACACCTCGTTTAATTTGGCACAGTTTATCGTTGCTGAGCAAAAACGCAAACCTTTACCAGCAATTTCATGTTCCCCCGATTTTGCAAACAAACAAATTTGCAAGCTCGTTCTCGCGCAATTAAGCGTTGTTCATTAAAAATCCGCCGATTCGAACCGAAGCGTTATTTTAACGTTTCCAATTAATCCAAATCGCGGGACAAAAGGGAAAAAAGACGGATGTATATATATCCAAGCGTGAAACGTTAAATGGCCTGGATAGCACGTTGTCACATTTCACGATGACCATATCGTCGCTTTTGCCCCGACGACGTTTTAATATTTCAAATTAATGTAGATAAGCGAACGTGGAACGAGAGGAACATATTTGACCGCGAAAGATTAAATGGTTTCCCGTTACACCGGTATGCTTTCAGTGGGATACAACGCGTTCATGCGCTCGCGAGAGCTCCTAATATGATGAATTAATTTGGCAGTGAACGGATATGAAATGGACGTGAAAAACGCTCGGAGTAGGTTCAATCTATTGTCATTTTGTTGAATTATTACGATCTCATATCGGTATGCTTGCGTATTTTCATTTCCAGAATCTTTGACACCTAAAACGTGATATTATTACGTAGTTCAACGATTTCGAGCGATAAAAGATGGCGAGGGGAATAATTTCTAGACTACATTTACCCTGAAACACGATACAGTTCTGTGGAATATGATATTACAAGAAATTTCTTCGTTAAATGTAATTTATATTCCTAGTATTTCAATTCCGGATAATTGTTCTGCCATTGTAGATGCTAAATAGGTAATTATTGATTCATTTGTTTATTAACTGATTGTGCCTGTCAGCTCTCGTACTGCGGTACGAAATGAATCCATAATCGTGATTTTCATCCGCAATTTAGAATATCTGGTCAATCTATGCGAGCTATCGAATAGTGAACTGTTTCAATTTTAAATTCTCAATGTTGTTATTGAGAAATATAAATTGCATTTTAGTTTCAATTTAGCATTAAGCCTCTTTCAAACACATTTTACTAAATTCCCAGTTCAGATTAATCTCTTAACGGAACTTTCATCCAGGCCATAACCTAACCTCAAAACTTGAAAACAGTATTTGTAAAACGAGGATACGAAATTAAGAACTTTCGTAGTTTTCATTTATTATTAATATGATATTTTGTTGCTCATTTTTGGGTTGAAAAGGCATTTCACTGGAATTAGGTGAAAGGGATAACCTAACCTTAAAAATTATTAAACGTTGTATTACTATCAGTATTATATTTATACCATAATATTCATTCTAATATTCATATAGAAAATTTTTAATTTTCACTACATTCAATTTGTTATAAACTTTTCAGTCTTCCAATCTTTCCAAATATAAATTTCCTATCTAACAGTACATAATATAATATATGACTATAAGCATTTCGTCACGATTAGTAATCCAGAGAATACAGTTATTTCATTTCCATACTTACAATGCAATTTATAAATATAATTAGTAGATAATAATATTTTTTAGATATCAAAACACTTATTTCAAATTAGAATGTCAAAATTGTCTTGGATTAGCTTTTTGCCAGCAAAGATCAGAAGTTTTATTAGTGTGGACTCATGTTACTACCAAAAAGATGGCAAAAGGTATTGGACCAATATGAAAAATATTTAATTCAATAAAATATTTATACTCTGTGAGAAAATCGTCTTCGCTCTAAGGAAAACGAAATTATTTTCCGAATAACTCGAAATATAAGAATATAGTATATAAGAAATTGTATTAATTGCAGTAACAATGTTAATGGTTCGCATAAAAATTACTGATGAAATATCTGTATTTCTCTTCACTCTTTTAAAGCATACAATTTTCGTTTGTCACTCATTAATTCCACTTCTCTTTCATTTATTCTCTCTCCTCCGATATTTTATACAAAAATACCCAGATTATACCACATTATTACATGCATACCCATTTTCGTAACAATCTAAAGTCGTTCACATAAAAATTCTATACATACTCACCGTACTCGTCTCTCCATACAAATATCACGCACTTTCGCATCATGGTATATTAAAATCTGTGGTAACCAGTACCACAAATGCGACATAACTCTGCGCCGCCATCTGGTGGGCGCCTGAACAACGAGAGTTCGGGCGTCGAGCCTTATTGGGGGATAGAAAATGAGAAATATATATTTATATATAATTTATACTTATATTTATTACTTCTGTTAATGTGTAATAAACAATCGCGTGTCATTTCATTTCCAATAATCAGATTTCATCGAACCAAGACGAAAAGCAAGGCTTTTCTGTGACGTAACCTAATACCTGACCTAAGAATCACAAAGGGACTCGAACTGCTGCTCCACTCTAAGCAATTCCTTCTCCAACTGCGCCTTTCGCTGATATTTTATCAAAACTAAGCGGCACAAGTGTCGACACTACAAGGGAAAGATTCGCGCGAAGAAACAGAGGCAAGTTTGTTTGCAGACCAGGCTGCAGATATTACTGGCAAGGATCGACTAGGTGCACGCTTTCTCGTTTGCTGCACAGTTTCTCGCGAGCATGTGTCGTTCCCTGGTCCTTGTGTGCGAATGTCCACAAGATCTTTCCGTCTTCTCGAGAACATCGTGTCCTCGAGCTAGGGATTCATCGTGGCGCTGTGTTTGCACGTGTGTACTCGTATCGAGGTTCCGGTGTGCTCAGCCCGATACCTGGTCGACTCGAACAGCTGTACATGATGCAACACCCATCGCAAACAATATACACAGAACGTCCAATAAATCTTGGTACACCCAGGAAGTGATTATCGATGGTAAAGAACTGGAATGAAGAATGGAGTAACTACGATGGAACGGTCCATCTTCTTTGAGGTTAGGGTGTATTAATGTAAATAGAAGGAATATACATCTAATATAAAGAGGAAAAAATATTTCCAGAAAATTGTGAGGATCAGAAGGAGTATATATGATAGGTCACAATTTCTGTGTTTCTAATAATAGAGCAATTTTATAATTTAATTAACGTTGTATACTTTAGCAGAATTATCACACTGTAATTTCGTGATTTATTTTTTTATAGGTTATGTTTCTGGACTTGATAGGCTTTGATCGAGTTTGTTATTCCAAAGTGTTCCTTTTTAATTATGTTTCTTCAGTGCAGTTTGAATGTTATGAATTATTATAATACGTGTGTTTAATTGTTAAGATCAGGAGTATATATGATGAGTCACAATTTTTGTGTTTCTAATAATAGAAAAATTTTATAATTTAATTAACGTTGTATATTTTAGCAGAATTATCACACTGTAATTTTGTGATTTATTTTTTTATAGGTTAGGTTTCTGGACTTGATAGGCTTTGATCGAGTTCGTTACACCAAAGTGTTCCTTTTTAATTATGTTTCTTCAGTGCAATTTGAATGTTATGAATTATTATAATACGTGTGTTTAATTGTTAAGATCAGGAGTATATATGACGAGTCACAATTTTTGTGTCTCTGATAATAGAACAATTTTATAATTCAATTAACGTTGTATATTTTAGCAGAATTGTCACAGTGTAATTTCGTGATTTATTTCTTATAGGTTATGTTTCTGAACTTAATAGGCCTTCACTTTGATCGAGTTTGTTATACTAAACTCGTTTGTTCCTTTTTGGTTATCCTTGTTCAGTGCAGTTTGAATGTTAGGAATTATTATAATACGTGCGTTTAATTGTCATCACTTTTTGAACTCCCTAATCATTTCGTTTTCGCATTTCAATCATCACATCCTTGCAACTGCATTAACACGCCAATTTGCGTTCACTCAATCATCATGTGGAAACAGAATTCAATTAGTTTTAGTAACTGATAATCAAATATGCAAACACGCTAACTAACCGCATTATATAATTTTGTTTACACTATAATGAAATATGTCTATTTCTGCGCAAATGAATAATAACAATATCTAGAAATTACAATGAAGCCTAGCCAATCTCGTACTGTATGTAAATTTTGATGATATTTTGATTCTAACTAAATTTTGATTGACTTTAATGGTGCACTATATCTTTATAAATTTTTCCGGAACAAGGTGTCCTGTAAAAATTGACAAATAGTAGTTAATATTTGATAGAAATTGGTAAATTTAGTAAATTCTATTATAATTGTTTAGAAATCACCATAAAAGAGTTTCACAGTAAAATTTAAATTTGTCTTCTTGGATCATGAAAAACTGTGTTAAAATAGGAAGAAATAAATAATAATAATAATAAATTAATAATAACAATAAAATTAATAGAAATAATAAATTAATTTAACAGGAAATAATAAAACTCTAATAATTTATTACCTTATTTTGTCTTATTATTAATTTTAATTATCAAAATATAAATTTACATGCATCGAATTGAAAGAATTAAGAACGGATCACACGAAATGAAGACGAAGATCCATACTTTCAGATTTGACGATAAAAACACGCGGTATATTTCAGCACCCTTTTACCATGGGTTCCTTTAACGGAAACCAGATTTATCTTACTAATATTTTTTACTCCTGTCGCGACACAATTTCCAAATATCGTGGAACAGTACGGTGTGTTGCAACAATGTACGTGCATGGCCGAGAAACGCCGACAGGCATATTTATTCCCAGCGTCCCTTAGCGGAAATTGAAAGTACTTAAACGTGGATACGTATCGCTACAGCGGCCATATACGACGAAACGTGCTGCTCTGGTGGCGGAGCTACTTACTGGATTTCGAAGCGCGCGAGATACGAGCTGGATTTTCGCTTACCAGTCAAATTATTTTCCTACGTCGCGAAATTCCTGAGCCTGCACGGCCATGTGTCCTTACCAATGTTCTGCTACATGATCGCGGCGAAACTACCGGGTGATACCGCAAATATATCACCATCCTTATGTGTAGGCTTTATTTTCCAGGCGTATTCCAAATTCACGGGTATCACATCTGTTTCTATGAGAAAGGTCTTCTGTAGAATGTGACATCGATGAAAATTTACGTGGATTATTACAAACATGGTTAATTAGAAAGATATATATAAGATTAGCAGAAATTGTTTATAGAAATTAGAGAAAAATAATTAACCGACGATTATGCATTGGTTATCCATGAGGTTATCCTTGATTAAGGATATCATTGGTTAAGGACTTAATCTGGTTTGTGGAATTTCTTACAGTGTGTATAGAACGAAATTGGAATAAATATAATGGATTAATAATGACACAAATCTGAAAATTAATTATTGATTGAACACTGTATTTATGTTATGACATATATAAATTAATTAATATGTTAATATTATTGTGCATGATTGGGAAGGTTCAAATTATAATGGAAATGTAAATGATACAATAATTCTTGAAGATTTTAATAATCTATTGATGATTTGTATGTTTTAAATATACATAACTGTGTTGAATTTTGTTTAAAAATGTGCTATTTGTTAATATAGTACAATTGAAATTATGCGATATTGCAGCACAAGTTATTATGCTTAACAAGACCAATAATTCCACAAACCTTTTGATATTAGTATCTTTCTTCTATCTCCCAAATGAGTATGTTAAAAATAAATATTTTAATAAAATTGTATTTTATCTGAATATATAAGTAATTTCTGAAAAATATTAATTTATTTATCATACTTAAAAATTCTTTTGTTACAGAGTTCGCTGGTGTGAGTGTACAATGCGGTGATTTCAGGGAGGACAGGACATCTGGAGAAAACTAGAGTGCAGTGCTACAAGTGGTGAGTTAAATTTCCCCTAGATGAAATTCTCATTAAAAATGAGGCGATGAAATCATAATTTTCTCATATAAATTATAGGAATCCTTCGTAAAATCAACTTCATTAATTTTGAAGTTAAAATTCGATCGTTTCTCGTGTAGAACGTAATACAAAACCTTGATAGACATGAGAAAAATTTTTCAAAGGCATACATAGATTTCCCTAAGATACGTGTTTCAGCGTGGACTGTGAAATAAATTTCAGCTTATACTGACAGAATATTTAAATTTGTAAATTACCTCTGATATTGACATATCTTTGTCTCAAATATTCCCTCTCGTCAAATATCGCTCAAACACTCCGTTATCTCCGACGATCCAATAAAGCGGCGAAGAAAGCGCAGATTAACCCGATGTAACCTCTATTCCGGGGAACCGGAAGCACAGAAGAGACTATACCGAACGAAGCCATAGGACGAATTAAAACTTTTTCTACCCGAGGGTAAGATCCGGTGGGCGGAGGCCACAGACGATGGTTGGCCAGCGAAATTATTTCGAAATTAGAGATAAATGTGATTTAGAAAGGGGAAGCTCGAACCCCCGTGAAATGGATAGCTCTGTTTGAATCCGCCGCGGTTTTATTTATTTCTTCCAAAGAAACACTTTGACCCTGCAGCCTCTGGCTACCTTACACATTCCCCATTTTGCACGGCGGGAAGAAGAGAAAGAAGATAATTTAAAGGCAAAGGCAAATGGGAGGGGGGCTGATTAAACGGCCGTTAAGGGGAAATGAATTTTAAATACGATTCTTCATACACGCGCGAGCACGGGGGCGAGTAGGAGCCGGAAATGATCGCGAAACTGGCTCCATTCCGTGAAACGTTTCCGTGGTAGAGAAAGTCGGCCTTTATACGAATTAATTTTTGCCTGGATTATTATTTGAACGAGATTCTGCTCGTATTACTCGAGCAATTTTCAGGGCACAGTGGAAGAAAGATTGCTGGAATACTTTATGTAGGTTGAGATTATGTTTCTTACCATTTAGTACCTCTAGTCAGCGTTTGGATAATGTTTTATCGAGGGATACGAAGGATTGTATTTGGCAATAAAATATCTGAATAACCGGAATTTTAATCTTTGCAATTTTTCCTTGATATATATTGATGTTCCTATTTTATAATGCAAGATCCACCGAGTACGACCATCTATTGGAAAAGTCAGGCATTGAGATCAAAGTTGACAATCCATTATTAATGATCCGTCTATTGTGATCCATGTCTCTAATTTTAAGTTCAGGGTCCAGGGTTAGGGAATATATGTGAGGATTTAGGATTCAAGAACACGTGATAGAAGGATTCCTGACCCAACAGTAGAGGATCTTAGACTCAGAATTCAGGAGTCCACGATTTATGATCCAGGATGCACGAGTGAACATTTAAAATCTGTTGTCTAAGATTCTATTATGCAGAGTTTTGCTTTCGAGAAGAATATTCATAATTCAAAATAAATTTAACGTCATTTATGTTGAGTATTTATAGTTTAGGATTCATGATCCAAGATCTACAAGTTAAGGTCCATGTGTCGCGATCCACGATTTAGCATTCAAAACTTCAGAGTTCTAATTTAGAATTAAACATTTACACTTTGAGCTCTGTTTGATTCGATCCATACCTTGTGGTCCAAAGTACATTATTTGATATCCCAAATCAGGGATCCATTGCTCAGGATCCATAAATCTATGCCCAGAACGCAGAATTTTAGAACAAGTTCAAAACATTGGAAGTTTGTAATTCATTCTGTAGGATCCATGCACTGGAGTCCAAGATCCATATGCAGGAATCCAAGATCTATAAATTGGACTCTAAAATTTACAAAATCTGTTTGCCAACTTTCATAGTCCATTGTATGGACTCCAATATTGTTCAAGTCTATATGCCAACGATCATAATCCATTGTGTGTAGTCCAAAATCCAGTATCAGGAGTCCAATATCAGGTCCATTGAGTCCAAAGTCCATTATTCATGATTGGAGGTACAAATTAGATAGTAAAGCACACGTGTCGTACAAAAAGTGTACAATATTATCTCAAGTCTATATACCAACGATCATAATCCATTGTGCGTAGTCCAAAATCCAGTATCAGGAGTCCAATATCAGGTCCATTGAGTCCAAAGTCCGTTATTCATGATTGGAGGTACAAATGAGATGGTAAAGCACACGTGTTATACAAAAAGTGTGCAATATTTTCTGAAATCTATATGCCAACGATCATAATCCATTGTATAATCCAAAATCCAATGCTGGGAGTCCAATATCATGCCCATTGAGTCCAAAGTCCATGATTTATGATTGGATGCACAAATTAGATGGTAAAGCACACGTGTCGTACAAAAAGTGTGCAATATTGTCCCAAGTCTATATGCCAACGATCATAATCCATTGTGTAATCCAAAATCCAATGTTCGGAGTCCAATATCATGTCCAGTGAGTCTACGTTCATGATCAAAAGTATAAATTAGTTTATATAGCAAAATCATTGTGTAATCCAAAATCCAATGTTCGGAATCCAATATCATGTCCAGTGAGTCTACGTTCATGATCAAAAGTATAAATTAGTTTATATAGCAAACGTACAAGAAGTGTACAATATTTTCTGAAGTCTATATGCCAACGGTCATAGTCCATTATGTGGAGTCCAAAATCCAGTATTAGGAGTCCAATGTGATGTCCAATGAGACTACGTTCATGATCGAAAGTATAAATTAGGTAATATAGGACACGTGTCGTACAAAAATCATACAATATTGTCAGAATTACAGATCAAAGCTGCTGTTATCGCAATTGGAATCTTTCGACATGGAGGATATTCGTACGTTTATACCACGATATTATCATGTGATCCATTTACCGAAACGCGAAACGTATATCTTGATTTTACATGGAATTTACGTTGGCTTATGACAAATTCGTTGGGAACGTAGCGCGAGGGGCTTACGTGAAATAATTTAAGCCGGCCCTTAAAATCGTGCGGTCCGTATCGAATATGGAAATCGAGGCTATGACATACCAGCCATTGAGCTTTCTATTAAAGGGCTTTTTCCTCTCACGTACTCGTTCCTGTGTGACTCATTTTTCATCGCGGAAATTTAAATTCCCTGCCTTCGTACAAAGCTCCGTCGTAATTGTTTCACTCTTTCGAAATAGTTGATTTACGAAGATAATCAAAATTTTAATTCCGACGATGTTGGAATGAAAATTAATGTACCGTGTATTCATATATTCAGGCAGAGGAAAAAATCGAATTCGAAATATCTTTATTACACATCGCATTTATCAACTCTCATTTCGATAAACAAAACTGCTGGACCTGTTATCTGCAAACAACGAATTCATCCTCATATTTTGGGCGTGTGTCTGTTATATATTATACTGTATTTTAATATAGTATCATACTGTCCATCTTCCTTTATACTGAAATTAGCAAACTAGACTAAATCATGGCTTTCATACTCCTTCCTCTGCCGAGTGCCGAAAACGTGCAGCTAATTTTGGCAAAATTGATATTCTCTATTATCGTGGAAAATGTTCGGACGCTACATTTCAAAACAATTCTCTAACCCAAATATTCTGATTTTAATGAAAATTTGCGTGCACGTAAAGCATAACGAGTTGCACGTGGAGAAATTTTTTCATCTGCAGAAAATGACTTTGAGGGGATAAAATCAAAGATTAAAGTTTCAACAATCTTTTTGTTTCTTAAACGGTTTCTCACAGAGTGAAATGTTTATCATAGGGCGAAAGAGGATTAAAAATTAAACATTTTTTATTTGAAAAGCTTTACTCTGTCTCGCATTATTATACAGTTACGTTTAAAAGAGCACAGAGATCGAATTGTAGCTTTGGATAATTATTTTACCCACGTGAAGTAAATAAGCGGTCAAACAAAAATTGTTCCATGTGTGACTTGTTAGCTTTTGCATACACATATACTTCCATTAAGGTCAGAATTTTTCAGTTAGGGTACTTCCTTGAAATATCTATGACGTTGAAATACTGTGTATACACCGCTTTATTTACCTATCATATACTTATTTGTCTTCCTCACAGTATTTTAGTTGCTATTAAAATATCCGTAAATTATTAAATATGCTTTTAAATAAAAATATAACAGGGAGATAGGGGTGTTATAAGGTTGAACGAAAACATATTTGTATTTATCTTTCACTTATTGCAATTGTATAATAAATTCAATAGAGTATGTACAATATTCAACACCTGAAGTATATTCAGGAATCACTATTCAAAATATATTGATTCAAAAATGTACTGAACAGGGTAATACAGGTTAATTTTTCAGGTTAAGCGAAATCATATTTGTATTTTGCTTTCACTTATTTTAGTCGAATAATAAATTTAATAGGGTGTGCATAATATTCAACGTCTGAGGTATATCCAGGAATTCCTATTTAAATTATATTCAGTAAAAAACGTTCGTAACAGGGTGATAGAGGTGTTTTCAGGCTAAGTAAGAGCATATTTATAGTTTCCTTTCGCTTATTTTACTTAAATAATAAATTTAATAGTGTATGTATAATATTCGTCGAATCAAGTGCATTTAGGAATGGACTCTCAAGATTTAAACGAAAACATATTTGTATTTTCCTTTCACTTATTTCAATTGAATAATAATTTTAATAAAGTATATTCAGGAATCCCCATTTAAAATATATTCATTTAAAAATGTATACATGTTGATAGGGGTGTTATCAAGTTGAATGAAACCATATTTGTGCTTTCCTTTCATTTACTTTAGTTGAATAACAAATTTAATAGAGTATGTATAATATTATTCTCGCATTTTAAGCATATCCAGGAATCCCCATTTGAAATATATTCATTTAAAAATGTATACAACAGGTTGATCGGGGTATTATCAAGTTGAATGAAACCATATTTGTGCTTTCCTTTCATTTACTTTAGTTGAATAACAAATTTAATAGAGTATGTATAATATTCGGCATCTTAAGTATATCCAAGAATCCCTATTTAGAACATCTTCATTTAAAAATGTATACAACAGGTTGATCGGGGTGTTATCAAGTTGAATGAAACCATATTTGTATTTTCCCTTCGCTTATTTTCAATTGAATAATAATTTCAATAAAGCACAATATTCGGCATCTTAGGTATATTTAGAAATCCCCATTTTAAATATATTCATTTAAAAATGTATACAACAGGTTGATAGGGGTGTTATCAAGTTGAATGAAAACATATTTGTATTTTCCCTTCGCTTATTTCAATCGAATAATATTATAACTTTAATAAAGCAGAATATTCGACGTCTTAAGTATATTCAGAAATCCCCATTTAAAATATATTCATTTAACCCTTATCACTCGACAGGTGACTCCCAGTCACCATTTAATCAGATTCTAAAGATGGGTGTTAATTAATATATCAAATTTAAAATTAGCCAACGATGCGTGGAATGTCGAAATAAAATAATTCTACTTATTAATTTGCATACCATTTCTTATTCACCATTTTAAAAATATCCTAGACTTTATGGCAGAAGGTCTTCGAATTACCATTTTTCTGTAACGAAAAACTCGCCGAGTGCAAAGGGTTAAAGATGTATACAACAGGTTGATAGGGGTGTTATCAAGTTGAATGAAACCATATTTGTATTTTCCCTTCGCTTATTTCAATCGAATAATATTATAACTTTAATAAAGCAGAATATTCGACGTCTTAAGTATATTCAGAAATCCCCATTTAAAATATATTCATTTAACCCTTATCACTCGAGAGGTGTCTCCCAGTCACCATTTAATCAGATTCTAAAGATGGGTGTTAATTAATATATCAAATTTAAAATTAGCCAACGATGCGTGGAATGTCGAAATAAAATAATTCTACTTATTAATTTGCATACGATTTCTTATTCACCATTTTAAAAATATCCTAGACTTTATGGCAGAAGGTCTTCGAATTACCATTTAGGAACGATTCATTTCCTGCCGGATGTTCCGTTGGACGACGAACTTGCAGAGCCACTATCCGCTCGCGGGAAGATAAACGCGACCGGATCGAATCCCGGCTCGATCTTGGGCCGAGCCACGTCTATCTGGCCGATTAATCGATAAGCCCCATCGTCTTGGCTGAAAGCGAGAGTGCTCCTTCGAGACGAAGCGATCACCGAAAGGGAAGAGAGAGGCGTATCGACGTTCCTCCTTCCGGCCCTCACCACGACACTCCTGCATTCCTGTATCGCGTTTTCCAAGTGCCTCCGTACGTCCGTGACATCGTGTTGCTCCGTTCGTGTCTGCTCCCAGCCTGATCGATACCTTGTGACCATGCTTCGTGACGAATGAAGAATCTGGCCAGACCGGCTACTTCTGACGTCGATCCTACACTCGCAGACGATTTTATGATCTATTGTACCAGACCGAGGTATTTTTCTCTAGCTTCCTGAATTTGATCGACGATGTCTTTTGTATGGAAATAATTTGTTCCTAGTTATTGCAAGCATCGGAATGAATTATGGATCATGTGATAGCACGGATTTATTTCTTAGCTATTTCATGTACTGGAAAAGTGCAATTTTCTCGTGATTCCAACTATGAATTTTTATAAACACACAAGTTGAACAAATGGAATCGATATTTTACCGAATAACACGAACACTGTCCTTTTTGGCAGCATTTGGCTATGTTTAGGGAAATTTCGTGCTTCTCTTTTTGGAAATCTGATCACTTTTAGCAAGAATATAGTCGCGCAAACGGTTCTTCAGGATTTTGGATTATCAATTTTTGGTTAGTGAGTCAACAGTGGAAATATTTCACGTAATTACGAATCTCGAAACATTAATAATTATATATGAATAAATTCTAGTTAGGAATTTTGGGAGTATATAGTGAAAGATTTGTGATTTACATGAATCCACTTCATGAGATCTACGTAATACGTAGTTGTGTAATTATTCAGGAAGAGTATAATTTTTAAAATACAAATTGAATAAGTAGAATCAATATTTTTACTGAAGAACGTGAATACTATTTCTTTTGGCAACATTTGGCAAACTTTATGGTCCTGATTTTGGAAATCTGTTCATTTTTGTAAATGTAAAATGTATATTTTCCAACAGTTTTTGTAAGAATTTGGATTATTTTTACTGAAGAACGTGAACACTATCTCTTTTGGCAACATTTGGCAAACTTTATGGCTCTAATTTTGGAAATCTGTTCATTTTCGTCAACATAAAATGTATAATCATGCAACAGTTTTTGCAGGATTTTGGATTCTCCAGTCTTTGACTAATAGTTAAAATGTCAGTACTTATAAATTAATAAATTCTAGTTAGGAATTTTGAAAATATACGATGCAGAATTCTATGATTTGTGAAGATCTATGCTTCGTCCATTGTATAATTATTGAGTCTGTTTTCCACGATCTTAGCAATATAGTCAAGGGTATACGATCTAATGTCTGAGATCCAAAATTAATGGTTTAGAATTCGCGTCTCTTGGTCCACAGTCCTCTATCCAGAACAAAAACTTCTAAATCTAGCGTCAAAGATTAGTATGTTTCAATCTGTTTAACCACAATCCACGAATACTGGATGGATCAGATCAGTAACGAATTTTGTAAGCCTAAGTGTAACATGAATAATAGTTCCCATTAAGGCGCAAAATTACCAGCATTAAGCCTATCACACAGAAGGCGCCAGTTCTTCAACAAACATCAGAATCAGAAGCTTCCACAGCTGAAAAATAACACTTTCTTTCTTCACTCAGAAGGAGCAAACTTTCTCATTTCTCTTCCAAACAGCTGTCCACCTAGCCAGACCGAAAGCTAGCAATCCTTCCAGCTTCCCTCCGGTCCTTCGTCCTCTCGTCTGCTCTGGTCCTCGAGTTTTCCATATAAATATACATTCAGCCGCACGACAGGAGCTGCAGACACTCGTCTGAGAACCTCTGAGATCCTTCCTTTTGGCTGCTCCATTCTCGCTCCGATGAGGAGAGGATGTCCGGGGGACCGGGGACCATTGTCTTAATTGAGAGAGGTTAATTCGAGACGGACGAGTTCTGAGAGTTATAGACATTCTGCCGTGTTTAGCTGGGGCTTAGACGGCTTCTCTTCATTGCCCGATAGCGCAGACACTAACACACCGTCGTGCAGTCCGTGTGTCCGTCCGTCTGCCTCCGTTTTTGTCCACGTAGATTTATACACGCTCGCCAAAGGATCAACGAGTAGGCCAGGACATGGTACTACGTGTCGTATCTGGCGTAGATTATGTGCTGGCCGCTAGATTTCGTTACGAGTTACGGCCACGTTTCGTTCCGTGTCTTGTAATTTATCTCTTATCAGCCCTAGCGAGGGTCGAGACTGCGGTACGCTTTCTTTCGTCTCCTCGCGTGTGTTCCTCGAGCTGACTAGGCAATTCCAACTTGGATGCTTGCTACGATTAGCTTGTCTGAAATGATTTTTGGGATCCCGTGACGGATAGATAGAGGTTTCAACGGCTCTGACGTTAGGACTGTTAGTGCTGGACTGTCACGTAGTTAGGGCGAAACATCTTGGTCATCGAGGGTAAGGCTTTTGGCAGATTCCTGCTTTCTGTCAACACTGCGTTTAGCTTCGTGAGGAATGATAGATCATGATACGTTGCGAGAAAATCCTAACTTCTATCTGAGATCAGTCTTGTCTTAACTGTTAAATAAAAATGAGTCAAAATGACTAGCCTTGCAGGTAACCTAATATTGGGACTATAATCAGGGTTCTAATTGTAAAATAACTACGATATGTACATATTCTCTATCGAAGTCTTTTATTACTCAAGGAAGGTAGATGTGAGGGTTGGTTTTATTTGTGTGAATGCGAATGAGGTTGAATAAGTGAAACTCATTCGCGATGATATGAATATAATATGTACGAGTGCAGTCTAGTGTGAATGATGTTTGAAACAATGTTTAGAAGAATGTGAGAGGAGCCTTTATTTGGATGGCGTGATCCTGCATCGGGATCTATGTTTGCTTCGGGGAACCATCTAGCTTATCATTTCTCGAAGCAGGGTTGAGTGACGCAATGAGTCGTCATAGGGCCTATAAAAATCTGGCTGAAGGGTTCGACGAGACACTTTCTGACAATCCACCGTCTGCACCACGCATCATTGAAGACTTCGAGCCTACGTGTATTTTGTACCGCAAAGAAATATAAAATATAACCAAAATCAAAAGTTCGTTTCGACATATAGATCCGATCTTTACAACAACAATGTGCCAGAATAAAACAGTTACGTGAGAATCGTCAAAGAGGAAACATGGGTATGTTACTGTTAATAAGAGTGAGACAGAGAGAGAGAAGAATTTTCTAGAAAGTGTCAATCAATATTTTTGTTTAAAATAGTTTATTGCGAGCTGTTTTCATTATTTAAATATTTTTATCCAAACATACTAATGTGTTGACTGTTTAAAAACGTAGAAGATATTGGTGTGCATTTCTATCCACAAGTATTTGTGCCTTTGAATGCTTCTCTTGAGAGACTGACTGACACGTTATAGAGTGTCAAGAAGATACGTGTCCCCTAATTCTTATCGAATGTTTATATAAACATTTGTTCTCTGAATTTAGATCTTACGAACTATTTATTGACACCTGATATCCTAGATTGATTTTTGTCTACAACTAAACTTATCTTTTCAACGCCTAAAAATTGCACCGAAGAATTGGAGAAGTAGGATGATACCGTAACGTCTTCAACGAGTTTAACGTTAGGATAGTTGTTACTGGACTGTCATGTAGTTAGAACATCTTGAAACATCGTGGAGACATAGCGTAAAGTTGAAGCACATTGGGTACTGAAGTTGAGACTCTTGAGTATTAAGTCAGTTTCTCAGGAAGATATATTCCTGCACCTTGTAGATACTGCAGTTAACTTTGCCAGAGATCGCATGATACTCAGTGATATACTTGTCAATGTATCACTGTATCCAAGATCACTGTAGAATCGTAAATGATATCTTAACACTTTCTTTATCGGCAATTTTGCACGGAAACTGTCATGTCACTGGCTACTATTTTGTAATCCAATCTTTAAAGTCACTTTCACACGCAATATTCTATATCGTTCTGGGTTTCATAAATTGAAATAGATAATGCAAGTGCAATGACGAGTTAACTCCTCATCGGTGAACATCGTTTGGGCAGAAGAAGATGAATTAACTCGTCACCAGTCAACAATTTGTTAAGTCCTGGGTAGAAAAATATGGAAATCCTTATCCTTCGAATTATCTTAGAAATCGCAACCTCAGAAGTATCTGCAAGAACTACCTTAGAGGTCTTTAAATGTATCTCAGAGAAAGGTTCTATAAAGGTACTTTAACGAAGGGTTCTTTATCTCGATGACGTGATAACAAGACTACCCGTCCCCCTATTTCTTATCCACAAGTAACCGAATCCCCCAAGCATTTGAAACTATATTCCTCGAAACCGTCAAACCGAATCACCCTCGCTGGAAACATCTCATCTCTAAAAAAACGCCGATTACAACGAAAACAGTGGTGACAATGAGCCATCAGGTTCGCGTCCCTCTAGTCAGGCACCCTAATTTTCGCGCTGAAAACGTTATTTCACCGAGCCCGTGGAGAGGGACGGAACAAAACCTCGCCTCGTTCAGGGGCTGTGACCCAAATCATGGCAAAGAACTACTTAGCTCCGTTCTACGTCCCCCTACCACCTAGCATCCCCGCTGCTCGTTTTTCTCTTTGTCATTTAGTCATTAGAGCTTTCAGGCTACTTAGACTAATCTAACTTTTAACGGACCTAACGTTGCTCGACGGGCAAGAAATGTTTTCGAGTCTATGCGGGGACGACCTTAGACACCCCTGCCGCGTCTTACCGGAAAGCACCCTTGCCTCGACGAGCACCCTCGTTGCATAATGTACTCGCTGAAAGGCGAGCAGTGGGGAGGGGGGTGAAACAGAGCTGCGTGGCCACCGAGGCGCATCTCGGTTCGAGGGCTTGTCGTTGATGAGAGTGTCTCTCCTTGCGCGAGGGCGAGTCAAGCCCCATGACGCGGCAAGGAAAGGGGTGAACCGAGACCCGTTGGGCAGGAATCATGGCAGTGTGTCTCTGAAACGTGACCGAGCATAACGTAAATTCTTCCTTGAATTCGCGGAGCTGGACAAGAGAGGAAAGACACTGCGAAGCTCACAAGGCGGCGGAATTATGCGAATAGGGATGAAATCGTTGGTTTTATTGGCCATCCGGTGAACGGAACATTGATTTCGGTGCAGCTCTTTCAGGTGTTAAGGGGATTTAATCTTGGAGAGTGGACCGGTGATGGGGTTAGATGATCTGACGTGTCTTTGACGTGGTTTGAGTCCTCGATGAAGGGGCTATCTTAGGTCAAGGGTTAGGGAGTTCAAATCGTTGACACATTCGCTACGTACGTCTTAGCTCCAAGTTTACGCGTGTTTTTGTCATTTGTGTGTGTTGAAAATGTAAGTTTAGTTATATAACGCAATCAATCTAAGATATATGGTGTGAATAAATAGTTTATAAGATCTAGATTCCGAGAACGAATATTTATATAAACATTGGATAAGAATTGAGGATTTACGCGAACTCATTCACGTATTCCCTTGACATTCTGTCACGAGTTTGTTAGTCGTTCTAGAGTAGCACTCAAAAGATTAAATATACCTTTCTCAAGTAATAAAAGAATTTAAAATAAAATTATAATAATAATACTATAATATATAACCCATAATCCCAATAGTGTGTGATACTGACTTGCATGTGTGAGGTATATTAACGATTTCAAAAATAGGGATTCTTTATACACTAAAATTACCACAAGGGTCTTTTGACTTCTTTCAGGTATTTTATTTTTACAATTTCTGAGAAAATATAAGCTGCTTGTGTCAAAACTTGTGCTTATTTTTATTTAGATCGAAAGATAATTGTTTATAGTTATTGGTTTTCCTTGTAACATTACAATTGTCTTCATTTGTGTATGATATATGTATTTACTCATCATAGGAAGATAGGTCTAGTGTTAAATTAACGATGTTTTTTGCCAAGAAATTAGGTTCATATAACAAAAAAGGAAAAAGGCTCTTTGTATTAACTAAATGAAAATATTGGCCAAGTTTTCACACAAAATATTCTACAGTTTCCATAATAAAGTATAGATCTTACTTTTCTTACAGCTTACCTTATTTCTGTATACTAATTGTTAGACCTGCAAGCCGCTGTTTAATGTCTTCCGACATCAAGGTATTCTGATTCAGGGATAACCCAGTTAGCATCTCGAACTTTAATTAAATAAATTTTAATTAAATTTCAACAAATCGAGGAAATTAATTTTCGTAAAATACCTAGTCTAGTAATATCCATCTTTCTACCAATCTCGTAAATTTGGTATCAAAAGACGGTAAGGAACCGAAGATTTTAAACTCGATATGTGCATCCTTCTGTCCTTTCACGAGATCAATCTTCCTTCTAGAGATAGTTCTCGTAAACTGAATTTTAATGAAACAGAGAACACTGTCTCTTTGCCTGGAAGCAAATTTTTAAATAAAAGACAGGTGAAGGATATTTCACAGGGACAGAAGAATTTCAATCAATTTATTCCTCGACACTGCAGCTCGCCGTGAAAAAGGTATTCCGGAAGATATCCAATAACACACGCACCGAGCGTCCACTTTCGTCGAACATTGCTGACATTCTGAATCCTCCCCTATGGCAAAGGAGGCGAGGGAAAAAGGAAAGGCGGAGAAAGAGAGGGGACGAACAAAAAAATGGGGAAAAAATATCGAGAAAATGATAACGACGCAACGAAATCTGAGACGTGATCAAGCACGTGGGAAATTTCGCTGTGAAAGCAATAGAGGGGCCAACGAACGACGATCCAACCGGAAGAGGAACGAGGACGACGCGAGCTTTCCTTCCGTTTTAGCCAGACTGCGTTTCCGGAATTCTGGATATCCCTGTTATCGAGTGCTTTTCATTCGGTTCGTCGGCTGCAACGGCTGTCCATCGCGAATTGCTTCCTTCGATTTTTCCTTTGAAAAAATATTTTTCAATATTCTCCCCACTCTTCCGGTATTTCCTGGTAATCTGGAACCGTAAAAGTGGCAGAAAGCGGGATGAAAATCGATAGAAATCTTATTAAAAATCCTCTCCAATATGAAATCGAGAGGCTAATTATGCGGAAACTCAGCTTCGGAATCTTTCTCTTTTCTTTGAAAAAATATTTGTTACCATACTTTCCATTTCCTCGTTATTATTCATCAACCCGAAGGTATAAACGTGCCAGAGAACGAAGTTAGATATGAATAAAAATCTCGTTAAATTTATTTTTCGCTATTAAGTCTTCGAAGTTAGAAGACTAATTATAAGTTTCGGGGAAACCATAGAAAATTTCTTTTTCGGTTCGAAAGGGGGAAACATGGTGGAAGAAAACAGGCTGAAACAAAAGGGACGCTTCTTGAAAGAATAAATTTGAACAAAGGACCGGCGTCCAACTACCGAATTTGTATTTCGTTCGCTCGACTCGGCGCCAATTAAATTTTAATATCATCGGTATTCCTCCGCCTCCTTTAATCAAATACCATTCGTCCTGCGTCAAAGTAGCCTGGAATCCCTTGGCCGGAGAGAGAGAGGGAGATAGAGAGAGAGAGAGAGCAGGGCAAGGGGCCGGCCTTACAATTAAAACTTTGCTCCCGGCGTCTTTCTCCTTCAGCGTCGTTCTTTGCCTCTTAGAGTGCAAATAAACTGTTCCCGACTGCAGCGCCCCTCTCGGCGCGCGATGTTTTGTCGCGTTGCCCGATGCGACGCGAAAGAGCGGGCTCCGGCCACGGAGAGGTTAGAGAGGTTATGCGAACGATGGAGACGCATAATAGTGGAAAACGTGACTTCGTTGGCTCGTTGTTCCCCGTGCTAATAAACGCTCGTTGTTCCTCTAGGAAAGTGCCAGACTCGATGCAGCGTTTTAATTACTCTCGTTGAATAGGTGCGTAGTTGAACAGGCTTATAGGTTATGTTGCTGAATCTCAGCCACGAGGGATAATCAGTAGCTGGTCTCTTCATTTCTTTATGTTATCGATATAATTGACAATAACGATGAGTACTCTATTGAGGTGCTATGATTTCTATTAACACTTGTTTCGTAACCTCTTTATTATACAGGACGTTTTAAAGATATTGGATATAAGATACACGCGTTAAAAAATATATAGTATATTATATATGTAGGATACCATATCGAAAGAAATCGCGAATCGATTATTGCCAACGAAAATAAGTTATAAACAGATCAATACTTTCTAGAAGCAAATGGAAACTTTATTTTGGGTAACAAAATTAAGTTGCCACTAAGAAAACCATAAAAGCATGGTCCTTGACGACAAAAACAGAGTCCTTAGAAATCAATTGTGACCAGCACGAGCGTGAGTCTGTTTGTCTGAGTTTGAGTTATCTGTGCCTGAGTTTGTGTTATTCTGTTCTTGTTCTACTCTCAATGTTTGGTGTCTCAAAATCAGTTTCCGCCATTCTATATATACTATACTTTTTTCGTTTAAACTATTTTTCACATAAATTTCAACAAAATTGTCATAGATATAGTTAAGTGCACTCATATTTGGGGAACCTTAAAGTCGATTTTATCGACAATGAAGTTACAAATGACAAAATTTGATTCTTTATTTTCGATTTTCTTTTATTTTTCACGTGCGTTATCGCGTTCGACGTGTGGTGCCCGTGTTTACCGATAACGCCCCGGGTTGCGGCCGCGAACCGACACGACTGGAACGTTAATTAGTAAAATAATACGATTTTTGATCCTGTGATTGAACCCCCGTGCCTAATCAAGTGCTTATACCTTGTCCAAGTGAGGGACTCGTTACTTAATCGCTAAACAAGCTATTTCTGATTCCTTACACGCGTTCTCATACGCTTCCGAACTTATATCTTGTTCACGAGTATGCTGTGTTGTGCTCCGAGCTATCCAAGAGCTGGTAAGCACGGGCATCACACGTCGAACGCGATAACAACGTGAAATCACATTTTCTTCGATTGCACCACGGATTCTGGGACACCCTGTATATTTCTTCAAGAAAAGTTAGCGAGGGATCGTGTATTATTAACATATGAAAAGTCCACTAACGTGTAAATATTACGTTGTGGATGCCCCCAAATTTTACAATTTATTAATTTATTAACGTGGAATCACACTTTCTTCGGTTGTACCACTGATGCTGGAACACCCTGTATATGGCTTCAAGAAAATTTAGCGAGGGATCGTGTATAGGTTCTGTGTGTATTATTAACATATGAAAATTCCACAAATGTGTAAATATTACGTTGTCGATCCCCCCAAATTTTACAATTTATTAATTTATTAATTTATTAATTTAGCAACACCTTGTAAGTACGCACCTGTTCCTTGATGTTTCTAGTACACTGTGTGTCTCAGAAAGATTGGTGCAATTTACGTGCAAGTTGTACGTGCTGAAACAAAGAAACGGGTTTATATAAGCGTGTAAACGTTAGGTTTAGGATACTTCTTGGAAATAAAAGAAACATGGATTACAGGTGGAAGGGGGACGGGGGTTGCTTCGCTTCTACTGAATTCGATCGTAGTGAAACAGAAACGGTAGATTTTCAATTCCTGGGAAAAAGAGTTTTCAGTGGAAAGTACCGGCGAGAGTATTTCTTTCGACGGGATTTCGAACGAGCGTAGTTAGAGTCCCGATGAAAAACTGAATGGCTGGTAAGTTGGAGAGCAGGTGCCGGAAAGAAATAAAACTACTTGGCCAGCGCGGGCGCGATATTCGGCAGCTGGCACAGTTTCAACTGTTCCTCAGATTTCGATCATCGAGTAAAAATTTTATTCGGCTGGTGAATCAGTATAACAATGTTTCCCCCTGAATCGTATTTGCACGATCGTTTCGTTCCAAAACACGCAACCTCCTCGAATTCTACGATACATTATACTAACTCAAGCTAAAGCTAACACTGGAGTCTTAACACGAATCGCGTTATGTTATAATTTCACTGTATACTTATAATTGTTCAGTGGTATATAGGTCATTGTCTTTGTAAACCTAACAACGAGGCTAGCTCGAGCGAAGACTTTTAACCTAAAAATTTTTTACTATGGCCCACTTGATATTCTCCAGCTGACGACTGAACACCGAAAACTCTGCGCTATTTATTTCATAGCTGTGCTACAAAAAATTCGAAATTGAAAAACACGAATTTGGCGTGATTTGCTAGGTTGCAGACTCAGCGTTTGGATGACTGACGATTTATAACATTCAACAGTCCCTTTTGCCACTCTGCTGTCCCGCTTGCCAACTTCTCATTTCTCTACCGCCTCTGAACTTGACATTTGCTACTATATTCATGAAAATACCTCGTAAATTATTACGAACTATCGACTTCGTCTTGACTTGAAGAGTTGCCAATAATAAAGACACGTACTTCCGTCTCTAACCTACATACTGACACCGATAGCTTCCTAAACAAAAATCTGAAAGGGTCCTTTCGGGCTACCCTCGAAATTGCCGGGTATATTCACCCTAACTGGATCAAGCCGAACAGGAAGAGCACGTGAACCTTGCTCAGCTGCGCTAAAGAGTAAGACGATCTCCCTACGAGTTTTGTTTCATAAATCCAGCATCAGACACTCGACAGACGCCGCTGCTTAGCTCTCACGGACTCTAACCTGGCAGACTGAAACACCTAATTCCCCCGCAGCCAGTCGTCCCCCAGAACACTTTTTCCAAGGCCAATTCAACGCGCTGTTCAGCGCAATCCCTCGCATCCCTCGCAACACGGCTAGAAGCCGACGGAGCCCCTGAAGATCGTCTCTAATTGCCCGGTGGCGGAATCGTCGGTTCCGCCATTACCACGGACAAAGAGTGGATCCGTTATCCCGACCGGGTGGATCGTTGAAATATTGCCAGGTGGCGGATATCAGCCACGGCCTACCGAAATGGCTTCCATTCCTTTCCGGCAGCTGACTCCGGATTAACCGGGCCGCGAGGGTTCCTCCGGGATAGCTGACTGAGGGGTATTAAAGCCGGCCCCCGATATTGCTTTCTTCAATTTGCAACCGCTCCGAGCCACCGACACGTCGCCTCGTCCTACCGTATACCGATCCAGCTTCACGTGAATCAAAAGCGCCGCTTCCAGACGTTTACGAGCCGGACCGTCAGCTCTGTAGGCCTGCGTATCGATCTGATCTGATCGGTCCCCAGGTGCGCTCAGGACGAGTGGTTGCTCCGCCATTCAGGTCGACCGGTGGATTTTCATGGGATTCTAGTGGATTTAGCGGGGGAAGAAGAAGGTATCGAGGACTCAATGGAAGGTTAGGCCTGTTTGGTCAGTTGACAGGTGTACTGCTGCTAGGCTAGGAGATAGGACTTTGCGAGTGAATTCGGGTAGAGGTATCGTGGCTTATGGATCGAGTTTGGGTACAACGGTTCGTAATTTCATCTGGATTGTTAACTAAGTGTAATAGATTAGGTGGTGGGATTACTGCGAAAGGTATTATCCTGTAGTATTTTTTAACACTTTGCAATGAGCTGGTTAACTCGGAGTAATTGATATATTTTATTAGTCGAGGCACACACATCTTTACACGATATTGTCTCTCTTCACACGTGGTCCAATACAGACTGACTCACTCGTTGCATCACATAACAACAAGAACATGTGTTTAACCCTTTCGCTACTACGGACGACTATAGTCGCTCTCCATAAAATGCCACGTATTGTACATACGACGAGCATCTGCAGTTATTGCACATCCACTATCTCACTCTGGACATGCAGCGTGAGTATTTTGTTTTGCTATAGTATTTTAGTATTTTGTTATATCTGTTTATTACGGACCTCAATACTCGGCAAACCAAGTGCCTCTGACGACCGGTCTCAGAAGATGTTGCAATTGTATGTGCATCCAACATCTTAAGCATTGTCCTAGATTTCTGCTAACCTCTAACATATTCCTGTAGTAAAAGAGATTGAGTAATTGTTACTGACCTAGATATTTGATCGAAGAGTGTTTCGTGGATTATGTTTGGAAGTATGTGGCCTTGAAACAATGGCTATTGGTCTTGATCCCAGACCGGTTAAACGGCATTCGTGTCATTATGCCTGCTGAAAGGGTTAGTATGTTTTACAATTCAAAATGGGCAGATAAGAGTGGCGGGTAAACATGAGCACATGACCTCGTCAACATTGAAATGGCACTGACAATAGTTCTAGGCTTTTGGTTAATACTTCATAGGGTCAGATTAATTTATCATCGGAGTGAATCACTGGTTAAATGAGCATTACTCTAGATGATGAATAGGTCAGTGGAGTGTGAACCTTTGTCCTTCGAGATTACCAGATGTCACTGATGATTTTAGACGGAGTAAATGCAGCAGTGGGATTTACTTTTTATATAACAGCGACACACGTGTCACTGATGATTTTAGGCTGAGTAAATGCAGCAGTGGGATTTACATTTTATATAATAGGGACACACGTGTTTATATTGTTTTGTTCAGACTGACGACTGCTATGGACACCTAATTAGTCGCTGGGTGTCATTTAGACAACACACATCACCCATTGTACGCTCTTACATTGGTACCCATGCTATCGACAGTACATATAGATATATATTATCATATGAAGATTAACCCTTTGCACTCGGCGATTTTTTCGTTATAGAAAAATAGTAATTCGAAGACTTTCTGCCATAAGGTCGACGATATTTTTAACCCTTTGTGGTCGATGTCTTCGCAGCGGGGTCATTCGCAAGTAGAATAATACAGAAAACTACAGAAAATTACAGAAATTAAAAATTTTGTATATTTACATATTATAAGTAGTATTAAACACAAATCAATTTCGACGAATTCTGTGCGTTTTAATATCCATATATTGATTTTAACCCTTTGCACTCGACGATCTTTTGGCTAAATGTGAGTAGGAGTTCAATGATTTTCTGCTATAGAACTGGCGATATTTCTTTCAGTAATGAATAAGAAATCGTATAATAATTAACACGTAGAATTATTTCATTTCGATAGCTCGCACACCGTTACATTATCTTAAATTTGACACATTAATTAATATCGATCTTCGAAATTTTATCTAATGGTGACTGACGGTCACCTCTCGAAACTTGCTCTGCTGAAATTTGCCGACCGCAAAGGGTTAAAACGGTAAATAAGAAATCGTGTGCAATTTAAGACGTACAATTATTTTACTTTGATATTCCACTCATCGTTGGATAATTGTAAATTTGGTATATTAATTAACATCCATCTTTAGAATCTGATTAAATGGCGACTGAGAGACGCCTCTCGAGTGCAAAGGGTTAACAGTTACCCAATAACAGGTCCATTTTTAAGAAAATAAATTTAATGGATCAGAATTACTATACGTCAAAATATTACAGTGGAAGAAGATGATCCAGTGAACGTAACTTATTAGTAGCAAACCAATACCAGGCCAGAAGTAATTAGTAAATGTAAATGAAGTCGTTTAATTGAAAATGGTAGACCCACATTCTCTGGTGATTATGTACTCTCTTCAATGTTTATCGATTTTTGACTGGGCTTGAGGATAATAAATTTGAAACCTGTAAGTGGATTGTACAACGAACGTGGCCCATTACTAGTGAATGTACACATTTACTGAAGTAATCAATGGTAGTATACATTCATTAGTAAGTACACGTTTACTGGTCATTCGCCTTTGCTGTAATAAATACAACGAACTCTAATAATACATACACCTAAATGGAAGTAGTATATGCAATTTTTGAATCGTGTTAATTTTAGCAGGATTTCGATATGAAATAGTACCAACGAAATAAAATGACAGTTCTTTTGTCTCATATTTTTGCTACATCTTCTTCTCTCAGATACTGACGTTTCAATTCCGGAAAAATTACTTACTCTTCAAAATTGTGATTTTTTCTGATATTCATGGACCTTTCATAGACGTGTCTTGCATTAATAGAAAATTAAAAGAAAAATAAAGAAAATTATTTTTGAATGTGTGAAGGTAACTATTTTAATAATTAAAGCAATGTAGGATTCTAGGGGTCGAGAGTGAGTGCAAGGGAACATTTGGGTGGTCTACCTGGCTGATGATGGATAATAGACAGTAGCTTCGGGTTCAGATAGAATGCTTGTGGTGATATCTAGAGTGCATGTGGAAGGACAAGTGACCGCGTGCAAGGATTGTATGGACTGGATGCTTATGAGCGATCCAGAAAGAAAGCCTGCGTGTGAAAGAAGAGAGACTGCTAGGTTTAAATAAGGGTGCAAGGGCTGTCTTGAGACAGTCCTTTACGGAGTTTTCAGCAAGAGTTGACGCGAGTGTGTTGGTCGTTGCTTAATCACAGATCAGTTATCAGTCTAGTCTTTCAGTTTATACTTTACTCCTAGTCTCATTTAGCTCGTAATAAATATATATTTTGGAATAAAATAACACCTCTTATTCTTTATATTTGTCAATCAAACGGTATACCTACATAAATGAGAAATAAAGCAGAAAGGTATAACACCGTCCAAAATCATGACATCCACGGAAATCACTATAATGGCATACTGTTCAAATTGATGTTTTCCACGGAACACACTGTAGTGGCGTACTATACCTAAAAAGCGTTATGACAGATTAATATTTTTTATAAAGATATATACACTTTTTTGAAGGTTGCATTTACCAGTGTAGCTATGAGGGAAGGTTCAAAGCCTCATACCTATTCCACGCACCAATAACGTCTAATTTAAATACAACGCATCGTGATTGTCTCTGACAATCTGAGAGATACAGCACGTTCCACTTGCGTGGTACATCCTGTATAGCGTCGTGAGTCCACATAGAGCTATATAGCGTAGATAAGTCGCTTTACCTTACTCTTAGTCTCATTTAGCTCGTAATAAATATACATTTTAGAATAAAATAACTTATTCTTTATATTTGCTACTCGAACAGTATCTCTACAGTAATTTTGTCTACATCTTCCAAGTATATTCTTTTATCATCGCAGGAAGAGGAAAAAGGAAACAGGGAAAGTTTTTAAAAGACTTCTCCCTTCACGAAATGTCTCCATGGATCTCAATAGCAATATGCACTGAAAGCGTTACGAACTTCCGGAACAGCCTAGCGATTAATTTCCATGACCGAATCCGTTGTTCGTGACAATTCCGGAACATCAATCTTTCGTCGTCTTTTTTACCATAACTACGTATTTCCACCCCGGTGTGACAGTTTTTCGCTTGGCCAGGGCAAAACATCCATGGAAACTCCAGATATCCATCATGCTTGCTCCCCACCTTTGCTCTTTCGCCGGAAAAAGGTGAGCCGTTAAAGGCTGCTGACGATCTGTCGCGGGTAACGGTAACGACGCGTGGCTGATTCATAAGCGTGGAAGAAAACGGGAAGAAACGCGGTCTAACAACCGAAGAAACTGAACGCGTTTCTCGCGGGGAGGCTGCCGCTTGAAACGCAACCCCGGTGTACGAGGGCTCGTAAAAAACTTCCCCTGAATCATCCTGGCCACAGTTTCGCAACAACTCTCGTTACGATGTCGCCCCTGGACTAAAGTGGAGACCGTCTGCGCGAACCAGCAGACGTTCTCGTTGTTATTGCGATGAGGAGGTAAAAATAACGCTACCAGCTTCTTTGCTTGCGTCGTCCGATGAGTCCCGAGTATTTGCCTCCCTTCGAGCCGCGTCACCGCTCTTGGGGTTAATTTGGGCAAGCGTTGAGGGCGATTAGGGACGCCGATAAGAGACCAAAGTGACGGCGTTTAATTGTACGCTGGTGAAATAAGCATTTCTAGCCGGATTAGTAGGTAAGACGGTTGTTAATTCCTTCGTCGAAAATTATGTTAATGCAATAGTATAAAAAATTTCTTTTTCGAAAATTAATTATCTTTTTCCCTTTATTCTTCATTACGAAACTTTGTAATTATTAAAGTTAATATATATATATTTTTTGGTTATTCTGTAATTATCGTTGGTTTAATTTTATTTTGCAGTGGCAAATTTTTATTAGCAATTTTTCAGTAGGGATAATTAAAGGTGATTGAGAAATTGGTTGAAATGTTCTTTTACATTTCGTAATAAATATCGAATTTATACGTGTACTATGTGGAAGATGCATTTAGGTAACATTTATTTTAAAATTTGCAGAAAATAGAAATAGGCTAAGTAAGATATTTGATTAATGCATTATTCGACATTTATAGACGAATTTTTAGTACACTTTTTACACGAATTTTACGTGAAATTAGAGGTCTGAAAATTTTTAGGAATTATTTTGAATCAAATTTAAATTCAAATTTTAATCTGAATTAATTCTACTTGCCTTAATTGGCCTAACAAATTAGTATAACAAATTTTTTTGGGGTAAAAAGCAATTCTATAGGAAACATAAAAATTTTGGAACCATTGCTCCCGCGGAATTGACATTCGCAATCCAAAAACTCTTTGAAATCATGTAAAATATATATAACTCACAATTGCATGATTAATACGTTGGTAATTATTTAGGGAAATGCAGGTCTCTCCGATCTCGACGATTTTTGAATATGTTGTAAAATCAACATTTTGACCAACTTTTTCCTATGTATGTGATCACCACTCGGCCTCAGTTTCCAAGATTTTTCCAAAAAGCCATCGCTACTACTATAGTGAATACAGTAAATATTGCCTGTAGCTACGTGTCCGTGACAGCGTGTGTGTAAACGTGAGTCTCCGATTGTTTATGGTTCCTATAAATGTATCGAGGCGGCCGGAAATGGACGCATATAACGGGTGTACATAAAACCTCGATTTGAACCACGCATTCATCTTCTGATTCAATTTTCTTGACACATTATACATTATTCGTTTTTGGTGTCCATGCCGTTATTTGTAGAAACAAGAGGTAAGGGTCGATCGTAGACTGACGCACACAGAGTCACAAACACCTATGTATAAACAGAATTCAATACAGTAGCAGCGATATTTTCGAGGAAAAATCTCGGAAACTAAGGCTGCCTGATGGTTATATATAAAGAAGAGAGTTGTTCAAAATATTGATTTCTGTTACACATTCAAAAATCGTCGAAATAGGTGAGATCCCCTCTTTTCTAGATAATGATCAATATATCTAAGTAAAATTCCTGATATCTTCAATTTCAACGTAATTTAACAGCAACCTCGAATATTTAAACACTAAATAATAGGACAGAATCTAAATGGCAGTCTGTAACTCTGACAAACAGTGAGAGTATCGATTTCAGTGAACGCAACGTGAAGCAGTAGTCCGGTTGAAGCGGTATTTCAGTGAAGCCGACATGTCAGGTTGGCGCGTGGACGTATCAAAAACGTGGACAGCGGGCGAACGCGTGGAACGAAGATTTGCTTTTAAGCCTGATGCGCATGGAACGTGCGGGATCGCATTAGACATTAGTCGGCCGTGCGAGTACTTGTTCGCGCTGCTGCGACAGTGCTGCCCCGGCGCGGCCTAAAATTAGATTCCGCAGGGACAATGGACCCCTCTTGATAGAACGTGTCCGTCGGTGGTAAACAAGCAGCCTCTACGAGATCCTGAGCTACGATACGTCGGAGGAGCACTCTTCGTCGAAAAGCTGTTTTTGCTGTTCACTTTTAAGCACGGTAATAAAAGGAACGACGTTAGGGTCAGTACACAGTGGCCAATTAATCGATCTAGGTAGACTAACCTATAAAGGGACATGTTCTCGGTTGTTCAGCTGCCGTTCCGTACAGTTTTAGCCAACATTTGTTTCAGTTTTAGCGTCTACTAGGTGGAATTGAAAAGTTGGCACCCGGAACGGTACTGGTGAATACTAAAATCCCCACTTTGAGGTTATGTCGGCATTTACTGACATAGGAATGGGTTAAGTTACGTAGTTGCCATCTTTCCCTCTTTGTGCCAATGCTTTAGCTAGACACAGAGATATTTGCACACTTAGAGTTGCAGTTTTTGAGTGATTGTTAGTTTTTTACGGTACAGGTTTCAAAATTTTTATCAATGGGACTATATATTGCTTTAACACTAGGTTTACGGGGCCATTTTGACGTACTTCGAATTTCACGTGGAAAAATCGTTTGCATTTAAATAAAAATAATCCCTACACATATTGCAAAATTTTACATCAATATATATCGCATAAATGCATTTATAAATTAATAGTGTATAATTATGTTGCTCATTAAGGTATGTTTAAAACAAAATGTCGGCACGTATTCGTAGAGATTGGTATAGAGGAAATGTCTGTAAACCTAGTATTAAATAAATTCTCGATTAATATAGATATTATTGTACAAATTCTATTTTTCACAGAGATATTGGTAGTATAATTTCTTTTCAAGCGTAGAAATTAGAACATTAATATATCGAAACAAATAACGAATAATAACAGGTACCCAGTCTAATTTGTTCGTATATTTGATTTCATTCGATGCAATGCACATTCCATTGACACGAATCTTAAAATTTGTTGTAAACCAATATTCGTTCGGACAATTTGGTGGGTACCTACCTGTTCCAATTTACAAATACCTGTGCATGCCTCCTCCAGCCAGTAATGAAAATTCACGTATCATGTGTTCATCGTTACATGAAAAAATTTATCTATAACGTTATAATCAGTCAGATTTCCACTTCCTGTCAATACTAATTTCTCAAGTCTCCAAAATAATATACAACAATAGTAATACATAGTAATATAAAAAAATAATAAAAATAAAATAGATGACGTAAAAAGACCTCCATTCCAAAATAACATACGTAACACAGAGTATCGCAATAAAATAATACAAAAATGAAATAAATAACGTGGCAAAATGGGTAACAATGTAACCCCTGCATCACGTGATCCTAAATTGCAAGTAGAAGAAGGTGGTTTGAGAAACGTCAGTGTATCGTCCTATGTATCGTATCTCTTCGATTTCCAAGAACGCTTATCACGTGTCAAATTAATATTGCATGATTGGTTTCGTAATATTAAGGAAGCACCTTTGGCTGAAGAGTAGGGAACTGTCAAGGAGCCGATTTTCGATGGTCAATGACGATTTGCAATTAATCCGTTCGTCACTTCGTCGTCCATCACACGTGGGTTCCATTTGTCGAATCTATTAGCTGTAAAAATTCCTAAACTTTTGCTTTTACATTTATAACTCAATCCACTAGAACGGCGGTGAGACGCGTCTATCCTCCAGGTTTGCAGTCGTAATGCAAAATATGTTATAAACCGTTATGTCTGTTAAAAATACAAATATTGTTGGTGATTGCAGAATTAAAACTGTATCGCTGTAGAAGGTGGTTTTTGTAACGCAAGAATGTTTTATTTTCTTATTACACTATATATAATACGACAATGGCTTACGCGCGTGCACGTGTTTACATTCTAATAGCTCTACAAGGACTGAGGACTGAGACGATGATAGACAAATGACGAAGACAAACATGGATGACATTAGTAATATATAAACGGAGATGTCGCAATTAGTGACTTAAATTCTCCGACAAGTATGAAAATAAAAATCATGTTATAAACGTGGCCTCTGGTACAGCACAGTCGGTGCTTGCAAACTTTCATCGCTGGCGCATGACATTATATCTGCATTTTTTATTAGTCTTCAGGAAAATTAGCCGTGCAACCCTTCGATGCTCCAACGACGACCCTATCCTTCAGAACTTTCGAAAGTTCTTTTGCCCTCGGCACATGGGGAGATGCTGTCGTGTCGCGCGGGTTGCAAATCGAGGACCTTCGAGATCGATTACGCTGGAAATTCGAGACTGGAGGTGGTCGGACGCGCGGTGATTTTGCGCCTTTAATATCCAGTTTAAATATTCATGAGGAAGGGCGCGGGATATCGTATCTCTGGCAGCGCTGGGTCCTCGACGCGCGTATTTTCGAGACCCGGCCAACGACTGCGACGCGCTTGTTCGGTGCATAACGAACGAAAGGTGTTTTTTAAATTTCATAAGGGCTCCGCCGGCTGAAAAACGGCACGCAATTTCCTCTGAAAAGCGATCCTCGTCCCTTTCCGCGTTATTCGCTGTTAACTTCGAGAGGATGACAATGATTCCCCTCGGCAACAGAGGGGACCCCCTGCGTTTTCGCTATCGTCGAAATAAATATTCATAATGAGTAGAATGTTCCTGCAGAGTCCGTGAAATTTAAATATCCACGCGAAACGTAAAGGTTTCCTTGTTTTTCCCAAAGCACGTCTGATCCATGGTGTACCTGTACTACTTGGACTTTTATTTAGCGAAATAAACCTGCCCGGGGTTGACAGTTCTTTGGATAAGAGATTATTCGCGATAGCTCAGGCTAATTTATACCTTCTTTGATTATTATAGTACGTGAAAACTTCTCATGTCCAACCACTAAATTATAATTGTTTATCTCTATTATTTGTGTTCGAGTTTGTTTCACTTAACTCGGCCACCTAAATTATCGTCGCTGGTATTAAATGAAGGAGAATGTGGCTGTGGAAGGTTTATCAAGTTTCAGAACTTGTCCTTTCATAGTCATTTTGGGAGCCAATTTATGGTTATCGCTGTATTTTTAGACGTTGACATTTATTTACTATGAACGTAAATATAAATTCAAGAATCTGTCTTATCTTGCAGGATAAAGTACTTTCAAAATGATTAAAATGATATTATTGATACATTGTATCCATTGTTTCATAGATGAAAGTCTATCGAGTCACTGACAATATATGCAAAAATTTAATAGAACATTTGCATAGTGATTTATCGTGATTGTTTATTAAGTCAATTTATATCAAACTTTTATAAAATAAGATTTATGGTTATGTTCATTTTTATACAAATTTCGGAACATACTATTGGAGTGTGGATTAAGGGAAATAAAAGTCTAGAATTAACGATATTGTTCACTGTGTACTTTATGAAGATAAGATCGCTCTGTATTTTTCTGATTCTCTACAGTGATCGCCTGATTGCGACTCACTGACTAGTGTACCAGATCTATTATTGACTAATTATAAAAGCGAGCAGCAGATGGCGTTGTCGCTTCTGTTATCCAATAAATAGATCAGTAATGATCTATTTCATATGCACTGGTACATACAAATATACATTTTACTGTGTTTGTTAAAAAGGTGCACATTCGTAATTACAGCAATTGACACAAGTTGTCATGCACACTGCTGGAAAATTAACTCTACCAGTCTCTATATCTGTTCGTTATCATATCCAGTTGTTATTCCTGTTAAGAGAACACTGATACATGAACTCACATGTAGGTGCCTGTTTGCTTTCCTGGTATTTTTAATATCTCAAATTGCACGCATATATTTAATTCTTTTCACAACGAGAATTATTATAATTGTTAAACTATTTGAGAGATATAATGATTAGACAACTTCAGGCTAATATGGTTTTTTAGTCCTTTATTCTAACTCTCTTGTGAATTCAATTGTGTTTCGTGTTGGTTAGGTTAGGTTAGGTCCAAAAACAACCAATTTCAGAGTCCAAAAACAAGAGGTTAGGTTAGGTTAGGTTAGGTTAAGGCCAAAAACAACCAATTTCAGAGTCCTACTTTCACTAAGGACCAATGGTCATCTTTACCCGACCAAAAACTAACGTTATATGAGCACCTACAAAATTTGCGAAATGCCAGTTTCTTCCTCTCCGCCGACTTGTATTTTTCCGACGTAGTTTTGTTGCTAGAACCCGTATTGTATATAGAAATCCGGGTTTCAACACTCGTCCTAATATGAACTGTGTTTATATAAGCTTTTCCTGCGCGTGTATGTGTATGTATGTAAATATCCTGTGTTTTGTGGTTTCTTAGTAGATGGCGGCACTGTTGTATCTCTTACAATAATTAACACGTTGATTGCCATGGTAGTCATCAGTGACCGGTGTTTGTCTATTCAGTGGGACATTGGTGGTCACCAGTGTCTGACGATACTTACTTTTTAAATTTATATTTGTTTTATGCTAACCATTTTTTGAAAATTTGAGTAATGTAAATAAATAGAGAACTTTGAATTGTGGGTCCACCAGGGCCCCACTGAGGAGACAGCGCCCGGTCATCGATGACCATCATGGCAGTCAACGTGTCAACATGGACCCTTCGCGGACCCTTTGCGGTTTTGAGTAAACGGTATCATGAGGCCCAGCTGCTACCGCGATAGTCATTCAAAATTATTAGCAGCGGTGGGCCAAGTGTTCATAAAACTCAGAGATACTGTATAACAATTGTTATAATAGGAATTCCCAAACGTTAGGTCCAAAGATGGCGAAGAATTTAACACCGAAAGTTAGCACCTTCTGGTCCTAGTTTGGGTCGGGCCCAAACGGAAAGTCTAGCGCCGGTCCTTGAGGACCAGCCGGGCCCTGAGGACCAGTCGGACCCGAACGGAAAGTCCAACGGCGGTACCTGAGGCCCAGTCGGGCCCGAGCGGAAATTCTGGCGCCGATCCCCTGGGACCAGCGTGGCACTTAACGAGTTAAACGCGATTTTCGTTCATAGCAACGCTGACAATGAGGATATAAAACAGTCCACCACTTAACTTGGGACGTGAGGGTCCTAGGGCCGCAACAGCGGGCGCATATTTATATTTCTTAGCAATAGAAACGCGTTTACGCGGGACACATTTATGCGTCCCTCATCCTTATCAATTGTTTTCGTCAAACATTTATGCATCCCTCGGCCAAACTTATGGCTACTATAAAACGCATATATGTAGCGCTCGTCCTCAAAGGGTTAACGCAATATAAATACTAAAAATAGTACTTGAAGATAAAATGAAAGAAAGGAGAAAAATTTTTCCGAGTATTAGACAGTGATTCGCTGTTCCTTATCGCTGGGTGATGGTCGTCCTGTTTTTATTGTTACACGTAATTCCCCACAAGTCTAAGCAAATGTTCTTCTCTAAATTTTTTGTGGGAAATCTTCTGATTGCTCGAATTAACAGTAGATGCTTCGTACAAAATAAAAGCATTAATCCCAAAAGCTTTCAATCCCCAGAAAAAGAGTTCTCTCTTATCCTAAACGCCGTGTCGAGTGATGCTCAATATAGGACTTGCTGGAACGAAATGCTGTGTCCAGTGACGTTCGACATAGGACCGCAAAGGGTTAAAGATAATATCATCACAAAAAGTCCCAACAAGAATTCTCCGTTTAAATGCTCGATGTGAATCGATCTTTGCTGTAATCTAATAGGTCGGTTCTCGTGTATGTGCCATTAGGTTACGATAAAGACAGATTAATGTTGTGGCGGCACTCTCTTTCAGGCGACTCGCCAAAGGATCACTTTGTGCTTCATCAATCGTAGATCTGCCGTCAAAGCGATCGACATTTCACGGTAAATATCAACAGTACAGTGATTGTCTATGTATCGCTGCAACACTGGCTGGTCTCTGCTGACCCAGGCACACAGAAACGAGTCCAAATCCCTCCGCGAGTAAAACGAATATAATCCCCATCCTAATTCCTCGTCTCCATTCACTCACAAATTCCAGAAACTACGAAGATTCGGTGGCAGATAAAATTTCACGATCCACCATAACCTGCGATACCTATGAATGACTATTATGTCAAGTGTTTACGACTGGTCAGTCGGTTTCGTGAAAAATCGAAACAGTGGACGTGGTAAGAAACTAGTTTATTTCCTCATGACCCACTTCACGTGCAAGGAACCCATTTTCGAAAGTGACTAATCCATAAAAATGCATTTCGCCTGGCACAAAGGATGGATGCCCCGGTATTCATACTTGCATCAGCGACGTCAAAAAGATTAATGCTCCGCTCGCGGCGAGGATAGCGGCATTTTTTCTTTCTCTTCCAACCCCCTCCCCCGTCCTCTGACTACCTTTTTTCCTTTATTTTTGAATGCGAAGGACGCGGGGAAACCGGTATCCGGAAAAAGCACTTTCCGCCGCGAAGAAATTACGCTCTCGTCTCGCTTTCGCGGATTTCTTCGTTTGCATAAAAATCTTGATAACAAAATATTGTAACTCGTATTTTCTGCTGCACGTCCGGCCCCATCCCAGCCGAGTTCTGGTCCGGTGTTTTTAGAGGGCGCGGCTGAAAAAGGCTGGTCCTCTCTTTTCCTCTCAGCCGAGCGGAAATTCCGCTGCGCACCTTGATGGATGTTTCAGGGAATATTTCCATGGCCACGTTTAAATTTCTCGTCCCCGAAGGGACTAATGTCAGACTCTGTTTCGCCTGACGAAGGTGCGGCTTTTTCTCCCGCAGCAATCGCTAGACGGACGAGCAGAAATTAAGATTTCTTCGTCTCCTTTCCAAATTATATTCCAGATCTATGTTCTCTATTCGACTCCATCAGACCAGGGATTATCGATACCGTGTCATTTGTAATTTCGGGATGTTCGGATTCACGGAATTCCTTTGTTTTCCTAAGCTCTGACTGTTCTCTGCATTGTTCCCGATTCAATTGGATTCCCGATGTTCCCTCTATCAACTGCGATTTGCATTTGAATTTTTGAACAGTTGCCTAGCATTTTGACGTAATAGGTACTTTAGGTTAACAAAAATAGATGGATTGTAGTCGATTGCGTTGGGATTCTAATCTCCTAATCTACCAGCAGTAGACACTAGATCTCACCTAATCACTGTCATTGTCAAATCCTTCTCGACCAAAATCCATTGTAATTCCAATCCAATTTGAAATAACTAATAGACTGATCGTATCAGATCGTTTTAACGAAGCAAATGACAACATCGTCGGAAAGGAAAATGCGAAAAGATGTGACAACGCTGTCAATGCTTAATACCAACAATTTTCCCGAGTACAATTCATTTCTGCTTACTTAAACAATATTATTTGAACAACTGTATTTTCATAGATATACAGATGTAGGGATTGCTCCGATTAAATTCCACGTGAATAAAGATCGTGGAGGTTTGAGAAATAATGGTGCTTCTTCAATGACAGGAACAAGTTTATTTCAACTACGAGATATAACTCGTTCGCGAAAACTCTACTCCTCGTGATACTCTCAAGACTCTCAGTCAAAAACTGACACTCTGCAACTGTCTTCTCAGAACTGTCTCCCACACCCTACATACCCATTCCCTTTCATTATAATTATTAGCCTTCAGTTCAGTGCTATGGTTGTAGCTCCGTGGCTGCCAAACTTCGATTTTCTGAGACGAATAACGAAGAATGAGGATGCATGTAAGGTTCAATTCACAGGGATCAGAAAAGAGTGTAGCAATCCTGTTCTGATCACGCATCCTTCGCTTGTATAGTCCATACCAATGTTTAAATTAACACCTGCGTGATCAGTTATGTGATCTGCAGCTATTGGTCTATTTTCTTGGGTTTCAGGAACCAGGACACAATTCCTGGACTCTTTTCATTCCAAAAATACAGAACACCTTCAGGATTCAATCATTGGGTCCGGGTACTAGAAAAACGGCCTAATCTGACCACGCACTCGTCACGTACAGTCATCGCAATCGGTATTTTCTTTCGTTGGACGTACTATAGACTCTCTCTACCATAAATAGTCCTTCCACTCGATCCACTTGCACACGGTTACATTTATCAACTTTCATGCACCCATAGATGTTAGCCCAAGTCTACGCATTCCCTCCTTTATTACTATGTCCCAAATACTCTTCTCGTTCTCTCAGAATCATGCTTACTCGATTCCCACATAGGATTGTTTGATTATTTACCTGCTTAGTGTCCGTTGGTCTGCATCAGAAAGAGGAAGTGCATATAGACCCTGAGGAATAAGAACTCTAGAGTGAAGAAGCTATAGAATGTCTAAGGATTGCATGTGATCCTAGTACGAGGTAGCTAACAGAGGGATGAAGCTCCCAAGCCTGTTGACAATATTTTCCAGAAGAGGATTCGCATTTCCACCGTGTACATAATTGTTTCAACGCGTCTTAAGAACGCTATAGACCTATCCAGACTTTGTACCCAGTTAGTTGCAGTTGTCAGATATTTTAGGAATGGTTACTTCAGGACATGTCCGTGAGTGTTCGCATTTATCAGGACACAAAAGTTCACCGAGGAAGAAGCTCGGAAGGTGATCAGCTTCCGGGTCGGAGGACCTAAGTGCTCGACCCCTGATTGACCACAGTTATCGAAGAGATAACCGTGCCAATGACACGGACAAATTCCTCGCCCTTTGACAGCTAACAATGGGATGAGACAAAGGAAGGACACGTGCGAGATGAAGACGATGGGCGAGGTCAGTGAGGGGCAAAAAGACGGTGGAATGGTCATAAATCATTATTAAATCTTGAAAGGATCGAGTCTGTGGCCTGTCGAGTAATCTATCAGGAGAGTGTAGCTAATATAACGGTCGAGTAATTGCGGCTAGCATACACGGAGAGTGGCACGATCGATCCGCACTCGTTGTGTGCCTAATGACCACGCAAACGACGCGTAACGTATACTACCGACCCGCTGCTGAATTAATAATCGCGTTATTTGTGTTTACGCGGCAACGGAAGTAACGCTCGTGCTATTGGCCAGCTGTCTGCCTCCTCTGCCACTCAATTTCTGAACGCGAAACATGCATCCCTGACTACAGTGTCTGCTCAACTCGCCTATGTAACTAGGCCTTGCCCTGACGTTCCTTCAGGGTTCGACTCTGCAACCCTAATTAGTGGACACTTTTAGTCTGTGTGCAGTGGTCTCGGTCTCTAGATTGACAGAATGATACGGTAGAATAGAAAAGGCCTAGGAGAAAGTTCACTAACTATCTAAGTTAGATATCACATGGAAGATAACTCGTTAAATTAGGAGTACAGTGAGATCAAGGATCTGGAACCAATTGCAAACTCGGCCAGCTGGCTATCTCTTCTGCTACCCCATTTGCAGCAGGTAAACTAGGAACTTTGATGATGGGATGTATCCCAGACATTTGACTGGATCTAATCTTGTCATTCTTTGTCCGAGGAGCCCTGTATCCTTAATTGGGGGCCATTTTTACACTCTATAGAAAAGTCTTTGGTATCAGTGATCTCTGTAGCAACGCACAATGCACTTGAATAGTTTGATTGACACTTCAAGTGAGTATTTCATTAAGAGATGATCCGTTTAATCTGTCTACTATGCAGGAATCTATAGAACCCAATTGTTCCTCCAAATTAACGTAACTTTTTCATACTAACCTTTATTGTGGTCAGTGATTTTTCGTTTATCAGTTTTGTATCTTTATTTTTATGTACATTTCGAAAGCTGGGAATCAATTTTTGATCATGCCAAAGAGTTGCATAGTCGTAAATGTTAGACAACAGAAATCTTTAGAAAGCTAGGTAGAAGGGTAGGCTAGGTAGAATCAAGTATTTGGGTTCATTCGGAAGCTCTGTATCCTCAGTCACAACATTCTCGGTGCTGATTCTGATGAGACGGATCTGGTTCCAGCATTTTGAGACAATATTCCACGGCTATTTGTAAGCACCGTTCTCCGAGAAGTTCGTAGGTGGAGGATCAGGGTAGTTTAAGATTCACGGCTACGGTAAAACCTTTGGAATTTCTTGAGCTCCTGAATGAAGCACTCGAACTTCAGGAACTTCTGTAATTTTCGAACTTGCACGATATTAGAGTTACTCGGACCCGAGAATGGCGGCAACCTTTGAATTGTTCTGTTGGACTTTGAACTTGTTGACTCTGAAACTCATGGATTCCACGAATTGTCGCAGGCCTTATCTACGAGCACTGTTGCGTCCGATAAAGTTTATTTATACTAACTGGTTACATTAGAGGCAGCAGGACAATTGTTCATCCCAGTTTATTAGCGTTAATCAATTTACCACTTGAACACTTGCTATCTTCCACTTTCAACACAGAGGTCCAGACATCACTATTCTTCTGGAGAAAATATAAGAAATTTGGAAAATATCTGCAGCAGCTGCATTATTAATCAATAGAAGAAGAAGAAGAAGAAGAGGAAGAGTAGTCCAAATGACAATATCTTAAATTTCAATAAACTGTGGATGAAAGCAAAATTCAGTATAAGTATATGTATGCTATAAAATAATAAAATTAACGTTGGTTGAGTTGAACAACAGTACAAATGACAAATTCTTAAATTTTAGTAAACTGTGGATGAAAACAAAATTCAGTATAGCTATACGTATGCTCTGAAATATTAAAATAAATGTTTGTTGAGTTGAAGAATAGTAAAAGTGACAAAATCTTAAATTTCAATAAACTGGATGAAAACAAAATTCAGTATAAATATACAATACGTATGCTCTCAAATATTAAAATAAATGTTTGTTAACAGTACAAATGATAAATTCTTAAATTTCAATAAATTAGATGAAAACAAAATTCAGTATAAATATACAATACTTATGCTATCAAATATTAAAATAAATGTTTGTTGAGATGAAAAACAGTACAAATGATAAATTCTTAAATTTTAGTAAACTGTGGATGAAAACAAAATTCAATATAAATATATGTATGCTATCAAATATTAAAATGAATGTTTTTTGAGTTGAAGAACAGTATGAATGACAAATTCTTAAATTTCAATAAACTGTGGATGAAAACAAAATTCAGTATAGCTATACGTATGCTCTGAAATATTAAAATAAATAGTGGATGAAAGCAAAATTCAGTATAAGTATATGTATGCTATAAAATAATAAAATTAACGTTGGTTGAGTTGAACAACAGTACAAATGACAAATTCTTAAATTTTAGTAAACTGTGGATGAAAACAAAATTCAGTATAGCTATACGTATGCTCTGAAATATTAAAATAAATGTTTGTTGAGTTGAAGAATAGTAAAAGTGACAAAATCTTAAATTTCAATAAACTGGATGAAAACAAAATTCAGTATAAATATACAATACTTATGCTATCAAATATTAAAATAAATGTTTGTTGAGATGAAAAACAGTACAAATGATAAATTCTTAAATTTTAGTAAACTGTGGATGAAAACAAAATTCAATATAAATATATGTATGCTATCAAATGTTAAAATGAATGTTTTTTGAGTTGAAGAACAGTATGAATGAGAAATTCTTAAATTTCAATAAACTGTGGATGGAAACAAATGTCAGTATAACTATATATATATCTATCAAGTATTAAAATGAATGTTTGTTGAGATGAAAAACAGTAAAAATGATAAATTCTTAAATTTCAATAAACTGTGGATGAAAACAAAATTCAGTATAAATATATGAATACTATCAAACTTTAAAATGAATGTTTGTTGAGTTAAAGAACAGTACAAGTGACAAAATCTGAAATTTCAATGAACTGTGGATGAAAACAAAATTCAGTATAAATATATGAATACTATCAAATTTAAAAATGAATGTTTGTTGAGTTAATAAGACATTGCTGAGCACCGTGTCTATGTTTTTCAAATGTCTCTAATTCAAGCTTTAATCTCTATTCTGTATCTTTGAACCCTTGGCTAATTTTTTAACTGTCGAATTTCCACCGAATTCTTAAACTGTGCTGATAAATTATTAGCCCCACACTGTGGATAGGGTTTCGTTGCTCAGTCTCAGCCAATGTCAAACCTGTCAGACATCGAAGGGGCGAGCCTAACGTGATGGTGACCTCGCCCTTATTTTGGTGGTCTACACACCTGTGAAACACATCTCAGACTTTCCCAAGGTTCGATCGTTAAGTGGCTGCCATAAATCTAGGCAGGCTCGAGGTTCCTCTAACGTATTGGGAATTTGGTACTCTCATACATTTCTGTATACATTTATAACCCTTGAAAAATTGTTCTACAATGCTGTTGACGACTCAGTCGTTGAAACACTTATGGTCAATGAGCACGAAAGGAATTAATGATTCAATAACAATTTGTTTGGAGAGAGAGAGTATATTCTTTAAAAATTCAGTTTACCATATATAATTTATTACACGTGTACTACTGCCAATCTATCAATCTCCTTCACTAGGTCACCTTCCTTTTCCTTCTTTCTCTTCTCCTCGATTCAGGGTGCAAATTTTAACCACTAAATGGGAAACCATGATACAGTGTTAAATTAGGATTTATTATATAATAAATTAATAAATTTTATTTTTAAATATTAGGATCTTATATATTCGCAGGTTTCATTTTTATACTCGGTTCATTACACTTAGATATGAATGTGTTTACAATATTGAATATTCTTATAAACTATGACACATGTGCAACGCTCATTCTCACATACACACACTCAACCTTCATTCATAAATTGTCAATGCATTAGTTTAGGATATAACCGATTTATTTTCATTAACCCTTTACATTAGACAATTTTTTGACCAAAGAAGAGTAGAAACTCAAAGATTCTCTACTAAAGAACTGACGATACTTTTTTGATCAGTAAATAAAGAATTGTAGAATTATTTGATTTCGATACTTCGAACACTGTTACATTACATTAAATTTGATACATTAATTAATATCTATCTTCCAAATTTTATGAAATGGTGACTGAAACTCACCTCTCGAGTGCAAAGGGTTAATTCTTTCTATTTTAAGTACATATGTACATATTTCTCCATATAAATTATGCCCAAGAAGTAGCTAAATACGAAGATCTCGAATTAATACTAGAACTACCATGGGGGTTGAAATTACTTAATTCGGATATTTTATTTCCACGATTGCTGAAAAAATAATACTGATAAGTAAAAAATTATACTGACTTTTGTTTAAATATGGTCACAATTACGTATCCTCCTTTATTTTCATCATATCGTACTGATTATATCAATTTAGTTCACTATATTCAGGTATACGTTTCAGACCGGCAGCTCTTACTAGAGCTGAACTCCTAAGGCAAAGTAATAAGTCTCAATTTGTCTCTTTTCTTCTTTGACGTTAGTCGTAATTTCATTCATCTCGTTCATCACGGAAACCCGTGTCAGCGGCATTTTTTCCACCGAGTTTCTCAGTTGGACTACGATTCTCGAGCAGTTATTAACAATGGGAAGGAAAGTTTCCGCCTGGCCGAACGCTATGAACGGAGACTGCAAATAGGTTATTGGCAAAGAGACACGCTTTTTTAGCTAACTTTCAGTGTCACCCAGTTTCGAAAGTCTAAAGCGCAGCTGAGCACGGTATTGTTTAGCGAGGATCCATCAGCTTCACTCGTAACACATCCACTCACCACTCTAGCTGGGGGCTAACAAACGACCCAGTCACCGATGAGAAACGGGCACCAGTTAATCTCCAGGAGGAAACAATTGCAAAAGCGTGTTGAACCGACGACGTTCGAAAAGCTCGCTAGTCCGTTTTGTAACCTAACCTGCCGTCCTCCTGAAGACTGTCGTCCTCCTTCGGGGCTATTTTTCAGCATCGCCGAGGAGTTAATTAAGTTAATTCGAAACGTGCCCGGAGGCAAAGGAGCTGCACGGTCCGCGTAAACTTTCAATTTGAAATCTGCAGCCAGCTCCGGCCAAGATTAAGAACTTCCTTTTGCCCCGTCGTAACGCTTATTATCTTGAGCGTAAGACCTCGAAAAACAGGGAGACAGTAATTGCTGCCAAACCAAGGAAGAGGGAAGGGGTCGGGAGACACAGAGGGGACGTCGAGCTGTGTCGTGGTTATGCAAAAGCAGACGACGGGGCTAGAAGGCCACCCCAGGCTTTTAGCGGAATTGCTTTTACTAACTGATTACATAACGTAATAAAGGTTATTTTTACGCACTCGCCTCCGAAAACGTTGGTACGACGATACGTCACCGAACCAGCCTGGCCACGAGTTTCGACCGGGACCAGTCGCTTTATTTAAACCACGTCAATTTACATTTTCTTCGCGTTGTTGCCCTACAGCCAACCCCTGCAACGTGTTCCAGCTTCGTTGGGTCACGAGAGTTCGGGGATAGCGATTTTTCGAGTGGAAGATGTCTTGGACGATAAAGTTCGGGGCCCGCGAGTCGACTATGGAAACATTTTGATCGAGAAACTTCGAATGGTTAGGAAATAAAAAGCTCCACTGACTTTCCCCGTGGTCTGAACCCAAAAAATTCAATAACTAGCTTGGCTCGACGGCTGCCAGCAGCGAAACTAAACTGTAACTGCTCGGAAAATAGGATTCCAATCGGACAGCCGGGCAAATTATCCCGTGTCCTGCCAAAGACCTTTTACCAATTATACCGACATCATGACCTCGGCGGAGGGGATCCGAGAACAATCGCTGAGAACAATCTGACTGAAGAAGACCGATAGAGCTGCGGAGAAGCTCGGAGGGCTCATAAATGTTATCAATATGTATCTATTAGGCCCTCCGCCACCCCGGCGTGAAAGTAACGTTTAGGGGATGAGTGCGGTTGCCAAGCAACTGGTCACGCTTCGTCGAGAGGACGGAAGTGATCGACTAGACAACACTTACCGAGTCCTTGTATCCATTGCCCTCGTTCCGGGCCTTCCGTCCATCCTACCCCCTGGGAATGATCCCCTGTGAGGGATTCCCGCTGCCTGACCTTGGATGTAATCCCAATTTTTCTAGCAAAGCCAACGCATCGATCTTCATCCATCCGAAAGCCAAACGGAATCGCGTTGTCATTTGCCTTGACTTCATTCGCCCGTCGATTTGAGTTCATTACTGATCCGAGAGCTGGATTTTTTCGGTGTCCAAGTTTGCTCCGTGTCTTGGGGTAGTTCGTACCCTCGCTCCTTCAGAGAGTCTCGCTAGCCCTCGTCAATTACGGTATTGGTTAGCGTGACGAGTAAGAAGGCTAGTTAAGGAACATCTATGGGATGAAACAAATGACATTAATGTAGGATCGAATTTTGGGTGAACTGACTTAAGATAGTATCGCTGGCTTCTTAATAGAATAAAATAAGCTTATGAATAGAATAAAATAAGCTTATGAATAGAATAACGGTGACTGGCTATTGTAGTATCGCAGGTTTTCCACCTTACGTGTACACGTAGCTTAGAAAGTCACCGAGAGTTCGAAGGCCAGGTCGGCCAGAAAAATGCAGGCAATGTATCAGGCCCTTAGCACAGCCATATTTGGTCCTGTTGGGGGAGGCTTTTGAAAAACGTATACATGTTGGGGAAGATATAAAAGAAGGCAAAAGTGATTAGTAAACAATTCTTTGGAGACAGTTCTTTGGTATAGATTTTAGTAGAGAGTTTTAAGTGAGCGTAGTCTTGAGTTGGAATCGATATAGATTCATGTAAAGAGACAATTCGTATGTATAATCGTCACTCACACATTGTTAATTTATTATTATTAATAAATAAATTATTCTATATACTACCAACAATCCCAATCTCTACAGTGTTATTATTATTACCTGAAATGATATGTGCTTCTTCTCCCTTTCCGGGGTTCTCCAGCAGCTGACAGGACACTGTCAGGACTGGCTTGGCTTTTAATTATGTTGTTGAGGAAATTTATTATTATTATTATTGTTGTTGTTGTTGTTCATCTTCGATCATTAAAATAGGACTCCAACTGGGTTCTGCTGAGTTGCAACCTCGTCATTAGGCTCGTTTTGACAGATCGCTCAGTCGTAGGACTAACCTACTTCGCAAATCGTGCAGTGGAACATTTCTTGAAACGTCCTGAAGCAGAAGTGATTCCCTTGTCCCTTGCATGCTCCAAATTGCTGTTTCGATTCTTGAAACATGCAAATTTCAACGTTCGACCGACTTTTGCAGTCTCGTTCTTTCAGTTCTAGCAAGTATACGCGGGACCTAAGTACGTCTTGATCCAAGAAATCAGTTCGGTTGACCTGACCACATAAATCGGCGAGCCGAAAGGGCGAGTGACATAATCGCGAGAGACGAAAGATTTCAATGGAGATAATAGGAATCTGACCCCACGCATAAATTATCCGGTTCCTCTGGACGTTTGTCACTGCATTCAGCACGAGACCTACATCCTTTTCCACTAAAAAAATTACAGCCCTATTTCATCGCCGTCCACGTCCATTTACCACTTCAACCCCGCGATTATTCCAGCCCATAATTCCCAAAGGTGTTCGAAAAAAGGAAGCGAGTGCCGCATTCACTCGATCGAGTCCGTCCATCAAAACCCCCCGACAAGAGGCAGCAGCACCATAGACAACAGGGTTAGGTGTCATCGCGCGCATAGGTAGACGCACACCATGGAATTGACACTGGCTGAAGCGACACGGGGTCGCATTACGAACACGAGCCTCGCCCCTCAGCCATTTTCGTCTCACCCCTTGGACTGGCCGTCCAGGACCGGATTCCTCCACGTGACGTACGCGTATCGGCGCGGATCCAGCCGTGGAACCGCATGCAAACTCTCTCTCACTCTCTCTTTTCCTCTTCCTCTTTCCGTCTCAGTCCGTCTAGGCCCCTTCGGCGCTTCAACCACTCGCGCCGCGCGCGCGTGGGCACTGTGTGAATAGGATCCCCAACGATGGCGGCTCTCGAATTACCCGACGCGTCTCATCCCGCGGCAATAAATACCTCGATCAATTATTCACGCACGGCAACCAGTCGCGGAGAAGCGTACAGGCGTGTGCAGCTGTTTGTTTGAACTGAAACGTTCCGCGATGATGTATCACTGCGTGCCCTTTTTCCGGGAGCAGGTCTTCTGAGTTAGATCGCTCGGATTAATGCGACCCTGTGCACTTGAGGGCTTTTGCTGAAGAGGATGGAAAAATGCCGCGAACGTAGTCGAGGGGGTGCCTTTCGCGGGTAAGAAGGGTTAAAGAGGAAACGGTCGAAGAGTTTGGGGTTGTTTGACGATGGGGCGAGGCTGGAAGAATGGAGGGACGTGTAATGGGGAATGCGTTAGGCTGGCTGAACGTTCTGGTTACTTTGAGCTGTCTAGGTGTGAGGTGTGAAGTAGCATGTTCGTGGGGGTGTGACACTGGATTATCGTTAGTAGTAATAAAATTTTGTAAATTCTGCGCCAATTACGCTCGCGTTAAGTGCCTTAACTAGTGTTGGAGGTGAGACGAAGATGAGGTTGGGATTTAGGGTTTGTGGTATGGGTGTAGTGACATCATAAGGACACTGATGAAAAATTCTTACCTTTTCTCTAATTTGCGATATTTATTAGGTGATTCTTGTACAGTTTGCTTTTCTGACAACGAGTACGTAATCGAAATTGCTTTGTCACCCTCAGTTTTTGGAAAAAGCAGGAGTTTTGGGAAAGTAAAAATGTTTAGAGGTTCATTTGTTGCCCTCCAAGTTAGGTGGGAGTTTTCTTTCTTGAGGCGAGACTGTGTTTTAAATTGATAATATATCAAATAAATAAAGTATAAAATTTCATAAATATTTTTACGAAGTAACATATACAGTTTTTAATATATAATTTTGAAGCGTAGGTGGGGAAGAATGAACGATGTCGGTATTCATGATGTTAAAAATGAAATTCACGCTTGTATGATGGAAACAATAAAGAGAATGTTAAATTCAATCGTCTTCGATACTCAATTAAATACTCCTAGTTTGAATATAGCTCATAAAATTCTATCAATACTATAAGTATAACTGAAATGTGACAATATTCAGGTGATTGAAAATGAAATTGTTCAGAATTTCAGGAATAATTAATAGAAATATGAATATCGTGATAATAATGAAAGTTAAAAATAATATGGAATGGAAATAGTGATAATACAATACCAATATAAAATATAAGTAAAACAATATATCGCTTCAATTTTAAAATGTAAGATAAACTAACAATTTATTTAAAATGTATGATATTCGAGAAACACCTTGATTACGTTAATTTTAATTATCCTTGCAATATTACGTAATATTAGAGGTTAGGTTGATGGCTTAGGCGGTTGATGAGGTCAAAATATAAATAAAACGATATATTATTTTTAATTTAGTGTATAAGGTAAACTAACAATTTATTTAAAATGTATAATATTCGGGAAGCACCTTGATTACGTTAATTTTAATTATCCTTGCAATATTACGTAATATTAGAGGTTAGGTTGATGGCTTAGGCGATTGATGAGGTCAAAATATAAATAAAACGATATATTATTTTTAATTTAGAGAATAAAGTAAACTAATAATTTATTTAAAATGTATAATATTCGGGAAGCACCTTGATTACGTTAATTTTAATTATCCTTGCAATATTACGTAATATTAGAGGTTAGGTTGATGGCTTAGCGAGTAGATGGAGTCAAAAACGGAATGGTTTAGAATTTCGAAGGTACATGATGGGGATAGCGGCACCATGGTAATAACGATGAGGATGCAGAGGGAATAATATGGAATGGAAACAATGATCGTGATAATGGACACGTGACAGTGATGTTAACAATGCTGGCTCGGGATAATGCGTCGGTTCCTGAACTGCTCGCACTGCTCATTGTCGGGAAATATTATTATGTCAACTGTGTAAAGTTTATGGCGGACGGTATGCTATACAGCATTAGTTTCGAGAAGATTTCGTTTGTTTTTCACTGCCATGGATCAAAGTTAATTTTCCAACAGTTCTCTTTGCTACTAAATTTTCAAGGATACTAACTTTTAATACTTGTATAAAAGAGGAAAAATGAAATAAACGAGGAAATAAAAGGAATAATACAGATTAAAAGAAATTTCCTCAGCATTATCTCATCATTATAATATTTATCAGTAGCTCTTTGAGTGGGCAAAGTAATTAACCTTTTTTGAAGAGATCAGTTATTTAAATTACTAGAAAATTAAATTTCTACTTCTAGGTTTTTCAAATTTCTATAGAATAAACTAACAAAATTTAATATTATTTAAATAAATTCGAGGTTCAGATTATGATTCATCAATAGTCTCTGATGGACTATAAACAATATTTTTCCATCATAATACTCACTGTTTCAGAAGAAACATTTTTCATCGACACGTTTTACATGTCAACAATTTTTATATATTGTATAGATCTTTATTAGCTTCCAATGAATTTCTCTAAACTATTTTTTCAAAATATACAATGTATATGAAAATCCGAAATTTTAACAAATATGAGATCTACATATGAAATTTTAAAAAATTCATTCTTGAGACCCCTAAGTGAGAATCATTACAACTAATTATGGTGCTCAGGTTAGGTAGAACACTGAACACTATACGCTTCGTGTATGAAATTGTGTAGGTCATGGGACACGTGCACTTAGTCTTGAATTATTACATTGTAGTATCCAGTAGATTAGTATCAATACCACGGACAATTACAGAAACTCATTGTTCCCAATCGAAACAATGATAGTGTCTAAACAAAGACCAGGATTTTCATTGTTATACAAGATTCATTGTCCAAGTTACACTGACCGCTAAAAAGTCTAGTGCTACTCGAATTAATCATGTTATTTTCTATAAAAAAATGAACAGAGAAAAATCAGTCACAAATTGTATCATACATGACAAATATAATTGATGACATAATTAATCACACGAATATAAAATTTTGTCTACATTATTCTTCAAATATAATATTCCTCCATGTGTCTATACCTGGTACATTGATATTTATTATATTCCTAATTTAAAATTTTTTATTTTGAATTATCTGAAAAATATGTTTCACTGCTATTACTATATTAGTTTCACTAATCATTCGCAGTCGATTAAAATATATATTCAGTGAGGTGGTTTCTGAACTTGGAAAATAAGTGAAAATAAGTTGAATGGAGTTAAATCCAGTGAATAGAGGATATATGCTAGCAATTGAAAGCTGCTCTGATAAATTTAAGTCCTCGAAACCACTGACGTGTGAACCAGAAGCTAAATAGAACAGCACGTCTTTCCGCAGCATCACTTTAAAAAATCCAGGGACGTCATTAATGGGAATATTAACGGAAAAATTTACAGAGGCTCTAATGACAGTTTCATTAACCCGAAAAAACAGAAATTGCACACACTGACATACGAACTTTTCAATCAACCCCCGTATGTTTAGTTACCATTTAACTGAAACCTGACCCAAAAAGATACAATGGCCACACATATGCACATTATTTTTCTCAACCGGTTCGAAATATTTTCCAATATTCCCTGCCTCGTTCAATGCTTCTAAATGTATTCCAACTGAAAAATAAAAAATATTCACCTTTATCTACCTTCGATAAGCCTACTGAAATTTTTGTCAAACCTAGCACACACTATGGGTGACAATAAATATTGTACACGAAGTTCCAAAATTGTAATCCTAAACTGAAAAGTAATTCTGAATTATTACTACTATGACTTAAAAATTACCATTGATCTGTCATGGAATTTAAGGAATTTTCGATATATTTCTTTATAACCAAGTAAATAAATTATTATTAATATAATGTATACAATGACCCACTCAATATGATCTTTTCTCCAATTTATATTCTTTATGTTTTTATAACAGGGACTATAGTAAATTTTGTAAGGTTTGATATAGGCTATCAGGCAATCAAGGTCATCAAATGGATCCAGAAATACTCAATACGCCTACTCGTACAATTTTTATTCATTTAAAAAACATTATATACATTATATAGCCAAAAGTGTCACACCCTAACTCCGTCATAGAGACATAGAGACCTAGAGACAGACTTCATAGCATACTTGTGTAGCTTTTTGTATTGGATATATTGGGATTTTGGATTTAGTCGATTGCAAAAGGACGACGATGTATTTTAGTATCGTGGAGCTAAGGATCCTAAACGAAAAGGGGCCATAGAAGAGAAAACGAGTGGACAGGAGAAAAATTAGAGCCATTAGAAGACGTTCGTCGAAGCACAGTCCATCGATGGGTCTGCAATATTTTCAGTGAGGGTAGTTTTTAAGGATAATTAGGGAAAAGAAGGGTGCTGTGTAAAGCTTCGTAGCGAGAGGTCTGTAGGGGTCCCATAATACGCCACAGGGGGTGGAAGTCTTGTGGTTCCTACGGTGCTGCCGATTAGTATCCTGATGGCCGTCTTGCTATGATAGGTAGCAGGTAGGAGGACGCAAGGAAGGGATGCGTTTCGTCCTGGGCCTGCTAGTGGACTTCAACAGTAAGGTTTTCTAGCAGGCCCTGTCTTAGACAGGGGACACATAGCTAGCATTGGAACTTGGTATTTATAGGAATCGAGGACTCACCGAGGACTTGCGAGAAACTTCGAACCTCCATTTCCCATTTAACGGTGTGGGTGTGAACATTGGTCGTTACAGGTCGAAAGATGTCATGAGCAGAGCTGTTTCGTGTTGTCTTTCAGTTTTATATATATACGTCACTGTCGAGCAATCTTATTTCTTTGTTCATCCTTCCGTTATACTATATATACAGATATTACATATTTTGAGGAGCTCAGCTGGGATTGAATACTATAGTATACTACATTCTAGACTTGTCCTTTGTCAGTCAAGGATGCTGTATCGTCCCAGTCGAAATTTTCATGAGCAACTGACCGACTCAAAAATCAAAGGGGGTGGACCACCCCTTCCTTCCAGGTACCTAATTCCAATTTACATTGCATCGTATTATAATAGAACCTTCCTTGATACCCGGTTCAGACTTCACACGTTTCTCACACGGGATTGGTGTTTGCTACCAGAGCAAAAATATTTTTCCAAGACGACGCGATACTTTCTCTCTCCTTTACGAATTCTCCAATTCTTCTTTCACGAAACTCATTAGGTTTTGATGAGAAAAATGTTGCTACGTGCCCCAAGGTAGCTACTGTTGAATATTTTCTGGAATCAGGATCACGCTCGAGATGGCAACGAACGTAAGGTTGCCCGCAAAGTTTCCATTGCACTTCAGCCGAAGTTACTTATCCTTAATCCCGGTATTACTCGTAGACGGAATGGAGCCAGACTCTCGGATCTGTCACGTCGGGAAAGGGCCATGGTGGAAGCCCGAGAGTGAGAGAGAGAGAGGAAGGCCCGAGCAGAGGAAGAGGAAGAGGAACGGCAAATTAGTTCGCATCGATCAGACGCGCCCTTCCGCCGGCAATGAAGACGTATCGCGAACGACACTTATCAGCTCGAGATGTGCTCGATTAATTTGTTTAATTGATCTCGATCCAGGCCCGAAGAATCCTCTAGTTCTGGTTGAACGTCAGCCACTACGCTGCCACTCGTACGACTTAATCGATGCCGAAGTCGAGGAGGAAGTGAGTCCTTGCTCGAGTGGGGTGCACATCCGTAGTTTTCGAGGGAGCTGGCTTTGAATATCGATTAGCAACCGTGTCAACAATGCTCGTTCGATAAATTACACTGTAACGATCACTGTTTCCTGGGTCTGTCGTACCTGTCGCTAATTCGCCCAAATTTTTAACCACGGATTTTAACTGCATTTCGAGAATTTTATTTTCTACGTAATGCGGATTTCTGTATGACGAGGTGGTGAGTAATTGAAGTGTTTGCATTTCGGTGTCGAGATAATGGGCTTCATAGGCGAATTTAAATGATGCTTGGTTTCAATTATGAATGTTCATTCTTTAAATATTGAAAAGAGAAATTTGGAAATTTACAAGACATTTATTTTATTTTGATATATCTGTATTTAAGTGTCGAGACAATGGATTTCGTAGATACATTATTAATGGATGCTTGGTTTAAGCTATGGATGTTCTTTCCTTGAATATCGAAAAAGAAATTTAGAAATTTGAAACGAATTATTAAAATATATAAAGATAACGTATATTTTATTTTGGTGTTGAGACAATGGGTTTCATAGACGGATTATTAGTGGATGCTTGGTTTAAGCAATGGGCGTTCTTGCTTTAATAAATGGAAAAGAAGAATTTGGAAATTTGGAACGAAATTGTAAAATATATAAGGTCAATATATATTTTATTCTGTATTTTGGTATCGAGACAATGGATTTCGTTGATAAATTATTAGTGGATGCTTGGTTTAAGCTATGGATGTTCTTTCTTTAAATATGAAAAAGAAGAATTTGGAAATTCGGAACGAATTACTAAAATATATACAGACAACGTATATTTTATTTTGGTATACGTAAGTAATTGATGTGTCTGTATTTTGGTGTCGAGACAATGGGTTTCATAGATAGATTATTAGTGAATGCTTGGTTTAAACTATGGATGTCCTTTTTTTTAATATGGAAAAGGGGAATTTGGAAATTTGAAACGAATTATTAAAATTTATAAAAAACATCATATATTTTATTTTGGTGTATGCAAGTTTCTTATTTTGTAATTATTTTGTGGAAATTCTTCTTTTTAATATATATAATCACTTTTGGAACACCCTATTATATTATTTTAACTCCTATTATAGTTCTTGGAGTATTGAGTTGATTTATAAATCGATGTCCTTTTATTTCAATTTCGATTGCATAGATATTCCTCATTACAAAGGAAAAGGAAAATTGGCTGACATAAATGAAAGAAAAATTCTCTGTAAATTGTCACACCTACTCGATGTTAATCATTACTGCATTATTCATTTCTCGTCAAAACCATCAATGCCTAGTGGTGACTAATAATAATTAAATTTATAAAATTACATTTCTATCTCAACAAAGATCAAAATTACTTTTTCCAAAAGCCACTGTATGTGTCGAGTAATTCAAAAGCGAGAAATTTGAAACCAATTATTTTGAGTATTCCTTTTCAAAATATGTAATCATTTTTAGAACACCCTGTATATTCTTTTGACTTCTATTATAATTCTCAAAGTATTGAATTGATTTACAAGTCGATGTCTTTCTATTATTTCAATTTCGATTCTACATATATTCTTCATTAACATACAAAGGCAAAGAAAAATTGACTGACATAAATGAAAGAAAATTTCTCTATAAATCATCAAACCTACTCGAAGCTAGTCATTACTGTGTTATTCATTTCACACTAAAACTATAATTTCCTAGTGATGATTAATAATAATTAAATTTACAAAATTACACTTCTATCTCAATAAAAGTCAAACTTAATTCTTCTATAAGCCTCTGCCTGCTTCGAGTAACTGTAAAAGTGAGAAACCTGAAACCAGTTATTTCGAGTAATTTAGTAATTCCAATATTAGTGTTATCTGGCATGATCCCGCAATCACTATAGCCCTCGGTAATCAATTTCACCAAAAGGTCCTTCTAATCACTGTGATATAATCGCGAGGCCAGAAGTGAAAAAGAAGGAAGCAGAGGGGCGAGTGTTTTAATTTCCCCTGACGTAGTGGGGTGAACATTATCACGCGCGTTTTAATTAATTTCAGTTAATTAATCGAGTCGTGTATACGATACAAGGAACGCTTTGTAGGTGCTTTAACGCGGAATTCTCGTTGGCTCGAACACGGCGTAATGGATAAAAATAGGGAAAGGTTACATGAAAAATAGTGGTGGCTTGAGGGTGTCGCGGGAGGGGGAGGTTTTAATTCCGAGCTGGTACAATTAAGCACGAGAGGGTTAAAACGCGTATCTTTCGCGCTCCGTTGCGGCAATTGTCTTTAAAGTGGCTTAAGTAAGTCACGTTTAGAAGGAAATTGAGCTCGCCACCCGTAATGAATTCCACGCGTTACGTTTACATTCTGTCTTGAGTACGCCTTGCATTCGTTGGGGCTGTGTTTGAAAAATAGTGCTTGCAGCTTTTTGTTTACAAATACTGCACCGCCGCAATGAATGTTTAATTTCTCGTACGTATCAACAGTTTGAATTGCAGGATACCATTTGATACGAATCTCAGGCAGGAAACACAATTTTACAACGCTATTGCTGTTTCCCAGTTTGCAAAAGAATTAGAATTTTAACTCTTTCGTTTGAATTTTAATTTGTACTACTAGGGCAAAGTATAGTGAACAGAACAAATGATTTGTAAAATTGGTAAGGATGATTAGAATTTTTATTATACGATATTATATATGTTCTTAAATTTTTATAAAAAATTAGCAATTTCATAATTTATTTTCATTCAAATAATTTTAACTGGAGAACATTGAAGAGTATTGATGACATAATTAAATGAGAGAAGGAAGCAGTAGTATTAAATAAATAATATTCATTTCACTGAGTAAAAGTGCATTTACCAATTTTTAAGATATTTGCTAATTCTTTCGTTTGAATTTTAATTTTATTATTAGAACAAAATCCAGTGAATAGAACAAATGATTTGTAAAATTGTTAAGAATAATAAGAATTTTTATTATACAATATTATGTACGTTCTTAAATTTTTATAAAAGATTGGTAACTTCATATTCTGTATTTATTAGAATAATTTTAACTACAGAACATCAAACAATATTTATGATGTAAATAAGTAAAAATGAGGGAGAATAGTATCAAGTAAATAATATTCAATCTACTCAGTAAAAATGTAACATTTATAAATTTTTTAATTATTTGTTAACCCTTTCGTTTGAATTTTAATTTGTACTAGTGGAATAAATTCCAACGAGCAGAACAAATGATTTTTAAAATTGATACGGATGATAAAAATTTTTATTGTACAATATTTATGTGCGTTATTAAATTTTTATAAAAAATTGACAACTTTATAACCTATTTTTATTAGAATAATTTTATCTAGAGAATATCAAACAATATCGATGATGTAAATAAGTAAGAAAATAGGAGAAAATAGTATTAATTAAATAATATTCGGTCCTCTTAGTAAAAATACAGCATTCACCAATTTTTAAAATATTAGCTAACTTTTGTGTTTGAGTTTTAATTTGTACTACTAGAACAAAGTCTAATGAACAGAACGCATGATTTTTAAAATTGGTAGGGACGATAAGAATTTTTATTATACAATATTATGTACGTTCTTAAATTTTTATAAAAAATTGGTAGCTCCATAATCCATTTTTATTCAAATAATTTTAACTAGAGAATATTAAAAAATATTGATGAGATGATTAAATAAATAAAAAGAAAATAGTATTAAGCAAATAATATTCAATCTACCCAGTGAAAATAGAAAATTTTCCAATTTTCTGATATTTGTTACAACAAAATTATTATTTTCTCATGGCTAATTCTCATCCCTCTAACTTGGATTATGCATGTGGGATATTTTTTTCGCGACCTACCATCTACCAATATTCCACGAAGATTGATGACTGTCACTTCAGGGTGGTCCCTTGCTAAGCCCCAAACTTCAATCTACATCATCATTCCTACATACCGCCATTTATGTTCCTTTTTCCTTTGTCAATAATTCAAGCAGTGCCATTAGACGTACTAATCTCATTCAACACGAAATGGTATCCCCCGTGCACACGTCTGTGCCTCTGCAGACCTCGACTCGCTATAATTCAATCAGAAGCCTTCCCTAGCTCAGGCTTCCAGGCATTTATCAAAAGTGTCCGTCGCAATCGCGATGGTGGCGAAGTTCAGCGCTGATTTCCTATAGTCGAGCATTATCTAAACAAAAGCTCCGTGTTCTGCGGCTAAATAATTCCTCGAAGCGAGTCTGCTCGTGTAGGTAACGATGCAGTGACAAGCAGCGATACATCGTCCCATAGATAGCCTGTTCTGTACAAGAGAGATCTGCTATCAGCGTCACTGCTATAATAAAGCAAATTGTCATTGATGTACAATCGTCGTGATACCTTTGTCACGTGGTACTTACTCGGTCACATAACCTAAAAACAATATAGTGGTCGGGGTTGATGCCTCTAGAGCATTGATTCAATGTAGATTGAAAATTCAGGGAATGGATCGAATTATGTTAAATTATCAGATGAATCTTTTATATCCATAATTATTTAATTATTTATTAGATTAATTAAAATTCCGTTAAAAATCGCGTTATTATAAATGGACAGTGACACTTTATTCGGAAAAAATTTGTTAATTATTCGTATTTAATTATTAACCGTGTGTGCATAATTAATTAGAATAGAAATGAAGCAAAAATTATACGTGGAATTATATATAGCTGTCGGGTTTAATTCGTTACACGTTTAATCACTTACACGTTGACATAACCTAAAATTGATTTGTTTATTAATGGTAGTGGTGTTTCTTTGGAAACTAAGAATTGATCAAATTATGATAAATTATGGCAAACATTGACGTGAACCTTTCCCATTCATAGTTACCCAATTATTTATTAACTTGAAACGATACACATTTTATTAATAATAACACTGTTATTACTTGACGCCATTTTGTCATCCATCCCCTCAAAAAGAATTTTTAAATCATTCTTACCTAATCATTAATTTTATATAACGTGGAGTCACTTATTTTGTTGCAACGGATCAATGTTATTAAAATTATAAAAATTACAATATCACGCAATAAGTAAGTCTTGATATATAGATTGCAGAAACACGTTATTAACCGGACAAGGTTCTGAAACGAAAAACCTATTACATATTCATAGAGCGCACTGCGTGTATTACGTACGCAATTATTAAATTTCCCGCAAGAACTTTATTTATTAACCTAAGCTAAAACAAAAACGCAGGTCGACAGCTACTGTACCTTCTCTGGACGAGCATACCAAAGCCTTTGAATACCCTCGTACTAATTAAACTCCCCGCTGATAATTCTATATATTAAACGTTATTATTTCACTGAACCGTCACCGAGTTAACATTTAAAGGGGTACGAGCCCCGTGTGATTCATCGCAGCTCGATATTACAATCCGTGCGCGAACTTCGTGCTGGGCTTCTAAGTCTTCCTCAGACCAGTGTCTAGATTAGAACTTCATCATGATGAGGAATACCCTGACGTCTCCGTGGAATTAGGAAATCCGGAGATCAGCATCAGCCAGTGGCCAGGTGACCGCTTTCGCAGAAGGAAGATGGGCTACCTGAGTATTCGTTTCGCCACGCGAGCTTAATTATCCGTCTAACGTTGCGTTGTTCTCGCTAAACGGGTAACATGGGTGTGGAATTCCAGCCCGCGATTACGTTGTTTCTTGCGTCGGAATACGCGAGAATCCTCCTCAGCAGGGCGAACGTGCTCCTTTTTGAGCTGTACCAATGAGAAATCCTAGATCCCATGCGTAATTATTGCTGCAATGTGCATCACGGCTGCAACCCTTGCCACGTTCGCGGAGTTTCGTTACATGCATGCAGTTCAATTCGCGTAGCGCGTGTATCAACAAGGTGGATGGGGAGGATCGTGATGCGAAGATTCGAGGAATTGTACAGCATAGAGTGGAATGTACTACGAGAGCAAGATTTCGCTGTGTTCTTCAACAACCAAACGACGTATACTGCATAAGTGGTGATGAAATCGATGTGCAACCGCCTACAGGATTATTTTACGTGAAAAAATGAGACGAAAATGTAGAATAAAAATTTTTCATACAAGGCTTTGTTTCTTGGGAAATTAACTATGAATATTCGCCGGGTGATTATCGCTTGACGCGCGCGTACCCCATGAATGTGCAAAGTCGATTTTCTCGAAAACAAAGGCTTATATGGAAAAATTTTATTCCATATTTTCATTCCAGTTTTTCGTGACGAATAATATCGTATCTGATTAATCACCAGTTTATGAGACATTTGGCATTACTGGATTTTTGCTTCGATGCAGTGTTTTTACGATTTTTTAAAATTTTGTTTTGATGTTACTGAATTAAATGCTATATTTTCGTTTGCCTAATAAAGGGGCAACCGTGCACATACACGATATTAATTTTCAATGGATTATCCGTGATCACCAATTAGTTGATTACTGACATACAAGAATATTAATAATAAATTAAGTCTCCAAAGTTAGTCTGAATGATGGTCGAACAGCTTTTGAAAGGTGATTTTGTAATGGTCACTCGAATAATGGACATTTTAAATTGAATTATTAGAAAATAGGGGACATTGTATTATCAACGTGGAAAATAGGAACACATTGTACAAACAGCATTGGAAGCAAAGTAAACAAAATTGTTGTTAATCCTGTTATCAAATTACGAAGAGGGTGTTGATACAGGTGATAATGTTCCTAATCTTACAATGATGTTTACAAATAAGATACAGTGGTTGAATCGATGTACTTTGGGGAACGAACATATTGCAGCATAATTGAAATTGAAAATTTCATTACTGAAATTATTATTACGTTGAAATTGATAACATGCAGGAGAACGAGATAGAGATTTCGTTTTCTTGTTACTCTTCAATTGCGCGCAATGTATTATGACAGGAAAATATAAAATAAAAGTCCTCTTACATGAGCATAAATTTTCCTATGAAAAAGGGAGGCGGTTGTTACTTGCTCAAAATTTAACATGGAAATTGTATCTCTGCACTTGTGATTCATATAATTCGAATTTAAATTAAGTATTAAAACACGAAATATGAAGAATTAAACGTTTTTACAAACGGAGCAGTGACTACAAGGGCAGTGAAATATAAAATCTGTGCGGAAGTTTCCTCTTTCACTGTTGAATGGTGTCAGGAACATAATTGGGCAAATTTTTATTGAAATAAAGTTTCACCGTGAGATTCCAATTATAAATGATAAATTTCTACCACATTTTTCATTTAAATAATATTTAATGAAACGATAACTTAAACAATTTATTCGTAAGCTCCCATTTAAAAATATCGAATTAATTCTTGTTTACATTTATATTAAATATAAATGTTATTAATTTGTTAATATTATTTACATGTTATTGTAATTTATACGTTAATATTATTCACACACGAAATTATAATTTCTCGATCTTGATTTATTTTCCACGTGAACTTTAGTTTATTGTTTGTTGTTGTTTCCCACTGTTTTCTCCTATTAATTGGTTGTTTTCTAGACTAAATAATTTTAATTTAACTTAATTTAGCTTAAATTTTTAATTTCTACATCATCACTAATATTAAATGTTTTTCTATTTAATAAATCTATCTCTAAGCATACTAATAATTTAACAAGTATAAGAATATAAATATCAAATTGTCCTAATTTTTGTTCAATATAATTAATAGTTGAAATATTTACAGCAGTAATTTCTGCTACTGATTATTGTGCTGATTTCTTTTGACTTGGAATATGAATGTCATAACGTTTAGATATTTCATTAATTAATCAATCTGTCTGATATATCAGTTCAATTTTTACCTTTAAAATTACTACTAGTCGTCTTTGTATTTTCGTCTTGTTCGTTATTATCTCCACCACTTCTAAAGATATAGTAATCAGTTACTATTATTCTTACATCTTCAAATAAATTAATATTAAATAATATTAAAATAATAAATTAAGTTACATGTACACCAATATTCCCGATCTTAACAAAAATTTCAATTCCCAAAAAGGAAAATATTTCTTCACCATCTGCTTAAAAATCACGATTGCGTTAAAATTATCGATGGTGTTACATAAATGATATTTTACGTTTTTATAGAGTCCAAACAATATCTGGGTAATCCGATGCCACAAATTTCAACAGGATTGCACTGATTCCATGTATCGATGTTAATTACAATATAGATTGTTCTGTCTTGCCTTGCGAAAGATCGTGCGTACAAGTGTATCTGCACGAAGGTTGTTAACTATGCAAAGAGGAACTGCATGGGGAAACACAAGTATTCCCGTAACAATCACATAAAAGATTAAAGTATCCGGCATATACGTTTGCGCTGACCTACTTGCGGTTAAGAGTTGTACAATACGCTTGAAAGCAAGTATTCACGTGCTGCAAACGTTTTACAGAAATGAAGGTAGAACTTAACGAAAACATCTCCGGCAGGAATACCAACTACCTCCGACATTTTTACCTCCGCGTTCTTTTCTCCCACCCTTCCTCTCCCTATTTCGCCCCTTTTTTAATGCACGATGACGAGCTCCAACGGTACCTTGCCTCGATTTCAGCCTAGGCGGATTGAAAATTCTGGGAATGTCTGATTTGAAATCAGTGGCACGTCGAGGACCATATTTGGTCGAGTGAAATAAGATGCAAATTTTTAAATATCAAACTTCCCCTCGAGTTCTGACGAATCGCTGCTCGTAATACACGAAGATAAATAGGAGAGTCAGTTGAAAACGTGTCGTATTCACTCTCTTTCTTTTTTCAAAAGGCAAGATAAATATAGGAGAAGGTATGTAAGACCCGTATTTATACAGAGAATTGGAGGAGTCTGTCCTCTAACAAGGTTTGTGACACAATTTTCGCAAATTTAGGACATCTGCCATCTGGATATGGAGACCTAGATAATATATGACCAAATAGATGCTTGGATGTTCTGTACATGATGTGAGATACATTTCTCTGAACTCAAATTGCTAATTTCAACTTGATTTTTGACTTTCCAATTATTATACAGTGTTCAAAATTTCTCTCGTCTGATGTTCTGAAATAGATATTGGGGGAATGATTATGTAGTTATATATAAGAAAAATTCTAAAATCGAATGACAGAAGTGACAACACTGAATGCAAATCTTCCAGTAAAAATTTTGGAAATCGTCATTTGGTCGTGGTGGACTTAATGTTAAGTTGTGCTTATAGGTTATTTGCTCTTCTCCTTAGTTAGGGTATCAATCCACTGTCATAAGTCGTTTTGCTCAGATCCTGCTGACATGTCCCTACTGAATATTTAGGAACTTAAATTCATAGTGACCACGTTCTTTATGGCAGTTTGAGTAGTCGATACAATCGTAGAGTAAATCTACGTCTCTCCCAAGCTTTCATCAACCATCATTAATTTAGACCATCTGGAGGTCCTTCTAACTTAGGTCAAAGGTCAGTTACATGCATACTTATTTCTCATACTTCAATAAGGAATATTGAAAATTTTAGAGTCTCTAAAGACAACTGATTATATAATTAGATGAAGTTGAATCCTGCAGAAATTTCTAATGACTTTCTTCCTGCTTCATGAAATAAACACGTTTATGATACAATTTGAAGCAGAAATAGGAATTATTAAAACCTTGGGATGCAGCAGGAGACTCAAAGTGTCTGAATAGACGAAGTAGTATAACAGACACTTGAGAGTAACAGACAGAGCAGCACAACAGCACTTGAAAGTATTAAAGCAGAACGCACAGACAAACAGATAGATAGACAGAAGAGTTGTAGAACAAAGCACACAGACAGACAGACTGACTGACAGACGGAGAATTTGTACGTCAGATATACATAGAGCATGCAAAGTGCACCTGTCAATACCGAAAATGATATCTCTGTCTACCTCTAACTTGGATAGATACTTAGATGATCCTTAGAGGACCAATTTAATTCATAATCAGCCCTAAAAAGAGTAGGTCATATGCTCCCGAGCGTCCCATAACCTAACCTGTTTTAATATTTGAGAGCATAGAGATTTTTCTATCAAACTCCTGCTTTACTCGCAGTTCCCCCGAATTAAAGGTTTTGTCATTCTTTCGCCAAGCTCCTCAAACACACGGTGCACTCTACGTGTCTCGAAAGTAAAGATCGAAACCACAGAAAATTGTATGGGAAGACTAAACCTGGCTTCGACTTAACGTTCAAACACCTAAAGACGTCTAAAACTGCTCATCGTACTCTATTCTTCTTATTAATCAGTGTTTCCAAAAATAAATTCGAAAAGTGAGGTTAAAATGTTATTACGAATTCTCTTAATAACACTTTTATCTTTAACCGCGAGTTGGAAAACCGAGGACGCCATCTTATATTCCACCGGGGTCCACGGGACCAAGAGCACGGACTCCAGTGGGCAATCGATCAAGAATCGATACTCCGAGTGCCACCTGGCGGCGGTAATAGGCATCGGAGACTGGCAAATTGAAGGATAGCTGTTGGATCAATTCTCTCATTTCGAAAAAAATCAGAGACCTTTCATAATACTAGGCTACCCACCCTAATATCCCTGATAACACTCCATAAAATCCCTCACTCACAATCTGAGACTTACATTTATTCCGAGACAGGGCTTTCCTGAACGAAGAGTGGGGATAAAAGAGAAGGAAGGGATGCGCTTCATCCTGGGCTTGTTCACCAACTCACCGCCAGAGGGATCGAAGTTTACCGCAAGTGACTCGGTGAACCCTCTGTGTCCTATGATTACAAGTTCCCGATCTGTCTATATTTTATCTCCGTATATGAGGCACGGGTCTGTCAAATAACCTTACTGATGAGATTGCTGGCAGGCCCAGGACGAGACGCATCCCTTTTCACCTCTCGTCTTAAAGTTCCTCGTACTTTTCGACGTAAAAATGAGGCTACCTAGCTATCAGGCCTTTGCAGGTCAAGGAACTCCAAATTGTAGGAAACTTAGACGACTCCCTGAGTATTTTCGAGGTACTTCCTTGAATCTATCTTATGGTGGGATAAGTGTTTTATTTAAATCATTCGCTAGAATTCTGTTCAAAAATAAAAACGGCTAGGCAATGTACCATCCACTTTCTAGGTTCTACTAACATGCCCAAATAATTCTCTGTTTAAGCACCATTCTGAACGCGATTGTCAGCCAGGTATGGGTGACTAGACTCGAATAAACGGCCACGAAGGACACGGTCCAATAAGTAACGCCGAGGCCTCTGCATCCGGTGATTAGCCGAGCGAATGGTTCGCATGATCCGCGGCGCTGCTTTGTCGCTCGACACATTCGATACCCTTTGTTCTATTTGGCCGGCATCGGAGGCGGAGGCCTACGTCGATTTACAACAGTCTGCTTGCCGCGAAAAGTTCACTGGTCCCGTGGAAAGCTTTAATATCGCTTGCACAGTACTCACTGGATCGCGTCAATATTTTCTGTTCGTTGTTGCACGGGAGGGGCCTCCGGGCAGTCGGATGAGGATTATCGATTATCAGTTAACGAGTCTGCACGCTTTTCCCCGTTTCCTACGGCACCGTGGCAGGACTGTTTTTATAAACCCAGGCCAGGATTACACATGTAGGCTTCATTATGGGTATTCGGTTTAATCAGGAGCGGCCGCCGGCTCATGATAAACAAGGTCTTGCCATGGGAAGAGCTGGGGCTACGCTTGGCCTATCTCTACTCTGCTTGCTCGGATTAGGGTGAATTATTCGAGATTTCGTTGCCTCAGACGGTTTGAGGAAGAACGAGGAGGTCGTTGGGTTGGATTTTGTTGAAACGGATTTTTAATTCTCTATATACAGGGTGTCCGGGTTCAACCCTTTCAGAGGAACGAGGATATATCGCTGCGTATGCGATGGCACTTTGCTATTTGTACGGACAGAGAACTCTGTCTGAAAATAAATTTATGAAACGTTATAAATGGATGGATTCCTCTTCGGTAGCTCTGTATGAGATGTTCCACAAATTGAAAAAATTGTTTGTGGGTTTTACTCTTCGTTATATTCCACGATGGTCGATACCGAGACTCTGTATACCCTAGAGCGATAAATATTACACTGCTTCGATGGCCGGATAACTATAAACGTTTACAATAATACGAGAACGATGAAAAGGGTTAATGCATAAATGAAGATTACGGGTTTACTGTTGAAACTGAATAAATTATGTTTCCAAGAGAAATTTAATGGTCGTAAGTGTTATAATAATTAGGTGTAGGAGTATTTAGGTTCAGTTTATTGTCACATTTTCTAGAATAACATGGTGGACTGATTGATTGGGAGCCCTTCTTCGTATAACCTAAGCCTAATATACATTATGTAGGGATGGAACGATTGATTGTTTATAGTATGGCGGCATCATTCTCTCCCTCGCCACAAGATGCATTACAAATTCAAGGAGGTTCGAGGATCTTTTGGCAAGTCTTTGGTAAACCTTCCGCTTCCCATATATAAAATTTCCAAACTTTCCAATAGTATCCCTGTCTAAGTCAGGGTCTGCTAGGTAGCCTTATTGATGAGTCCACCTATAGGCCCAGGACGAAACGCATCCCATCTTTTTTCTTTCAAGTCCTTCCTAGCATCACTTGGCAGTGACATCGAGGATACCTACTGCCAAAGCCGACTGCAGTAATACTGAGAGAGCACCCCCATAAGAGTATAAAGAGCATAGAGAGAAGCAGTCAGGTGGTAAGAGAAAATATAGAGAGTCCTAGTGAGAGTATCAGAGAATTGTGAGAATGAGAATTGTCAGTGAGTTGTCAACGTGGCAATATGTACCAAAGTGTGTTAGAGAGATAGTGTTAGCCAATAGAATTAGTATTACCTTCTTTACCTTATTTAGGTGAATAAGTATAATAATTATTATTAGTATTACCCTATCTTATTTATTAGTTATTATCTTTGGAATACATAATAAGTACTAGTCACCATCAGTGCTGCTGTGTAAAAATATATATATATATCAATCCTATATATGACCCCTTCCCTCTCCCTCTTAACCCTACAATTATAGTAGCAAGATGATACAATTCTCTTTTTCGTAGGTGAAATCGTGATGGGCATAAATACGAAGATCAACTTTATTTATTTAAGTTAAATCATATAACTTTTAACTAACTAGTTCCATTCAGTCTTGGCTACTTTTGGGTTTGACATGTCCTCTTCGCGTTCGAATCTGAAAACAGTCATTTTATCCAAAACCATTCGATCTTTGTTCGAATCATTTTATGATTCCACGAGTAATTTTCATTTATAGGTTAAAATCGGTCGCTCTGCACGTACTTGGTAATGCAATGAAGCTGCGAAGTCAAACGCTGTATGAACTACAGCTCCGAAGTCAATTTGACGTACAATTTGCGCGATACAGCGGGGTCATGGAAGCAGTTTAGCGCTCGCTTCCGAAACAGTAACCTAGGTTATTTCAAAGAGATAAAAAGCTGGTGTATCGATTAAATTCTTATGTTATTGATTTGGAACGCTTCCATCCGTCGTTGGTTATCGATGGTAATGGGAAGCTTAAATTTCTTTCAAACGTTGGGAACGTTAATGAAAATTTAGCGACAGCAACGAGACAGCTAATTGCCTAAATTAAAATTGAAAATGAATTCACCATTGTTTCTAATCTAATACTCGGCGTTGAATATACGTGCTCGCAAAGTGCAAACGACCCCGAGTGTCCACGACATCAACATCATATATAAGCACGAATCGAGGTCGACGCCAGATGCAATGAATTGCGATTTTACTGTATCGCTGGAACCAGCTATGCTACGTAGAGATGAGAAGATAGCCATGATCATAAAGGCAGAATACGCGAATTTTCATTACTGGTCAGAATTGAACATCTAGAAATAGGATCATACAGGATCACGTGACGAAAGGAACAAAGTGTGATAAAATACGAGGCTGATATACTACGGCGGTTATGGCAAGCAAACAGATCCTGGGTCAAATTTCACGTGGTCTATTTATTACGCAATTAGTATCGAGGACGTCGAGTGATGTTCCATGTCGATGTCATGAAATTCGTCGAGAGAAGTTCTGATTAAATATTATGTCTTCGATCCCTGCGATCCTGAAGACGTCCAAAGCTGCTTTATTGCCTCTTGGCCGAGTATCTGCTGTTCCCTCGAGTATGGACTTCCGCCTTGTGGTCAGTCAGTGGTCACTACTGCTCACTTTCTCCAGAATCATTCGTAGTTAGCATCTGACTACTCCGAGATACTCTGCAGTTCCCACTGGGTTTCAGCTACTTCCGTGGACAGTCTCTGTCTCGGATCAATACTGGAAAATAATCTACTCCTCGAACAGGGCCTATTCCCAGGGCCTGATATCTTTCAGATGGTGCAGCATGGTACGATGAAATTGAGATTTAAAGAAATTTCTATTCTCGGGGATAGTATTTTATCTGATAAGCAAGCTTCACCTTCTAAAAGGAGGTGAAAGTATCAGAAGTTGAAAAATGACGTTAAAAATAAATTGGTTAAATAAAGAGGCATGGAAAAAATATTTGAAACATTGCGAATTAAACTCTGGTAATGAAGAAATAGTAGAAATATTGGGGAAATGAAAGATTTCATAGGAAAGAAGAACGCAATGGTAGAGGGTTATTTAGATATCCAAAGGCATCTGAAGACTGTTTATTTAGATGCTGGGGATTACCCAGTAGCAATTGACTCGTGATACTGTACTGACCTACATGCTGAGCTAATAGCTACAGCTAAATAGGGTAATCTAACCGTATTAACCAGAACTGACCTAGACTCATACCTGTTATTATAACGTTAAACTAACCTCCAAATTTCTTCCTAACCTAGAAGATATTTTGGATTAAAAATATACTAAATATCAAAACTGATATTTCGTTGTGCATTTTGAGACCAGGAAGTATCGTGAAAGATATTTGTTAGGATACCGAAAGCCAAATTTGAACTGTGAAGAACGGAAACTGCGAAGATAGCGGAAATAAAAAGAAAGATCGGAAATAAAAATTTGAGTAATAAAAAGCAACTGAAGGGTATTGAATCATATTAATATTCATCGTAAGCCCAATACCAATTGACTCGCTATAATTGATCGACCATACTCGCCTACGTACTAACCTAACACTTCCACCTATTAACCTTACCATAACAAGCGATACTAACCTAATATCAGAGTTTCGATACGGTTCCAGAAATAACTGTGAATAACTGTTATATAAACCGTTTCGTAAAATCAATAAGAGTTTCAATTAAATAAACTGAAATGGAAGCTATAAAATAAGATATACGTATATACGCAACATAGAACCTTAATCATAACCTATACAAGACCGAAATAGAATCGTAACCGATACCATGATATCTTCATTGATTTTCCATTCTTTATAACTAATAAAAAATAACGTTCTTCGAAACTGTTTCGAAAATCGAAATCGATATTATATAACAGTTTTCAATCGCTGTCTACTATCCCCGGCTTATTACCCCGACCTAACCTCAAACCCGTTATTGTCTGCAAAAATTCTGTTTCTCTGAAAAATCGCCGGTGTGGAAACGAGGGTAGTAACGTACCTGCCAGCCACATCTCGAAAACAGGAAGCATCGTGAAAAATATTCCCACCTTGGTGGCGTCGGTCATAGAAACGTATCTTTAGATAGCGCGCCGTCCCCCCACTCCTCACCGCTGCCCGATCCCGTGGGTTTCCCCGCTGCAGGAGCGTCCATTATTGGCGGGCCACGATGAGCCCGTGAAATGTAGAACTCTCGTCCGTTGTTTGTCGACTATTGTTTATCCGCATGGTTATGTGGCTCGTTGTTATCGTTTCCGGATACCTCTGCCCGGGGCACAATGAAAATTCGCGTTTCCGGAAATTTCCGGCCCCGTGGAGGATAACTGGACCGTTTCTCTTTTTGCAGCCCCCTCTTCGTCCCTTTTTCTCTGCCAGTTCTTTTTCCCTTTATTTTTTCCTCTTTCGGAAGTCGTCCTCACTCTCCTCGTTCTGTCGCACATTAATTTATGGCGTCGTTGGTGGAACGCTGTTCGTTTGAACGTTTCTAGGGATTACAGCCACTTTTGGCCAAAATGGTCAACCTTCTACAATTAACTGCTCCGAGGTTACACGAATATTTTTATTTCCTTTTTTTACGTCCTTCCTATTTTTGTTTGCTTTCTTTTCTTTTATTTCGAGACACTTGATAGCTTTTAGGTTAAGTACCTAATTTATTCCCTTCTATTTTTTGTTATTTTAGAGATACTTAATCGCTTTTAGGTTAGGTATATAATTTATTTCCTCTTACTTTTTGCTATTTTGGAGATACTCGAGTGTTTTTAGGTTGGGTACCTAATTTATTTTCTTTTACTTTTTGTTATTTTGGAGATACTCAATCGCTTTTAGGTTAGGAACCTAATTTCTTTTCTCTCATTTCTTGTCACTTTGGAGATACTCGATTGCTTTTAGGTTAAGTACCTAATTTATTTTCTTCTATTTTGTATTATTTTGAAGACACTAAATTGCTTTTAGGTTAGGTACCCAATTTCTTTTCCTTTATTTTTTATTTTATTTCTGGTCCTTTTGTTTGAAGGCGAGTAAGTGTTTCGACGACGAGAAGATTGGTGAAATTGATTGTGAATGGAACGATGATGGTGATGACTTTTTCGGTATCGATTTGCGAGTCAATCTTGTTTGAGGAAGTTAGAATAAGAATTTATTGGGACTTGTGCAAAATTTATTATTCAAATGTAATTTCAGCTGGAATATTTACACGGATGCTTCATTCATACTCTAGCGACAAATATTATTCAACGCGTTGTACATGATTGGAACGTGAACGGGGCTATGCATTGGCTCATTTGAAAGCCATTGAACAATATTTGACCAAGCTGTAGTTTGGCTGTTAGCGCAAATTGAGCTTCGTATCTGGCACAGTTTGCTTTCTTGCTCGCTTTGAGTTATGTCACCTCCTATTTTCTTTGCTTTATGTACCATGTCTAGTTCAATTATGTACACTCTATTATTTTCTTAACTGTTAAAAATGTGACAAAATTTGTCACGTGCACAATTTTCTATTCGATGCGAAGAAATTTAATAAAATATATTATTATTATTGCCTATTTATAAAGTACATATTCGAAGAACAATTTGTCCAATAACTTTATATAAAGATGAGTATCAAAATTGGAATCAAGCTAAAGCAAAGTACCCTATTTGTTATTATTTCATTCCTTAATTTCATTCCTTGTTTCTTCACACAAACTTGATATTTATTATTGCTATTTGTAAAAATATTCGATGAATTATTATTGAAATATATACTACATATATATTTTGATGAAATGCATTTTGATGAACGTCTTAGAATATGTCTCAAATCGAATATTAGGAATTAAAATGTACGTACACGAAGTTCTAAAAGTTTCTGTATTGTCAACAAACAAATAAATACAAGAAGCACAATTGCTAAAAGATACAAGACCTGTCTTTAGTTCACGTTAAAAATAAAATAAAAATGAATTGCATATGGTGAAGAGTACATATATCTCAAGTTAAATATTAGAAAAATTGGTTCAATACCCATATGAGTAAATTTCAAAATTCATATCAAAGAATTTTTAAAAATTCCCCCCAAAAAGGGAAAGAAATGGAAAATACCTTAATATTGAAATTTTCAAAAGTAGCATTCAAAATTGAATTCAAATATTCAAAAATTTTTGAACTCTACATTTTTTCCTTCAAAAAAGCAATGGCGTTTATAAGTTTAAATATTATCCACTGTGAGGTGTGAAAGATCGTTTAAATTATTTCACGTTGAATTTTCAAATAAAATAATATCACTGTACAGTTCGAAAAAAAGGAGCAACGCGAGAGGCATGTTGAAAATTGGAACAAAGTACGTGACCGTGGTATAAATTGTTTACACGTGTGTAGCTAGCGATAGAAAACGTGACGACGATAAAAAGTTGTTGCCCATGCTTTTCAATTGCCGTCATCATTCGACTTCCTATTCATGGAGTTCCACTTGCATTTCTGTGGCTCGTGTAACAGTGGCACATGCAATTATACTTCGTTGGTTTTCGTATTTACAGGTTTCTCCTGTTCGATTGTAAAACCACGAAGGGAGTACGTGCAGAACAAAACATCGTGGAAAACGTAACAGAAAATATAGTTCGAAAGTGGATAGCAAGACAGAACCGACGTTCCATTTTTCCTTTTTCAATTTCTAGCTAAAGATCTCCGTGACTATGAAAGAAACAGTGAAAGAATGTTATTACACCGTGCTCGATGTTCCGACATTTTCCTTGGTGTTCAATATTTCGCCCTTTGTTTTTCCCTTCGTTTCATTTTCGGACTTGCAACCAGTAATTTTATGGTAACTTAAAAATTTCAAACTTTGTACGTCGAACTTTTATCCATTTTCCAAAGTTACGATGACAATAGCTAATAGAAAAGAATATTACAAAGATCGGAAAATTTTGAACAAAATTATCCTGCCCTTATTATTCTCGGAATTTTTGAAAAATTTGCTTCATTTTGATGGTTATATTTTTAATTCTATAATTTTCAGAAATTCTGGGTATTGAATTTAATGTCATGCAAATTGACGAATCAACTTGTTTCTAATGGTATAAAGTTTCTACGAAATGAATTACAGATTGCACGTGACATTCTGCCGAACTTGAAATTTTAATAAGATCATTAAACTTTGCAAATTTAATATTCGTAAGGCAGATCTTTGCAATCCCCCTTTATTAAATATATAGTATTTTAAAGAATCTATTTAAAGTTTTACTTGAAAGCACGGAATTCCATATCCACCAATTTAACTTTTGCCTTAAACTCCATTATTCTACGCTACCGCCATCTACCAACGAAACTTCCCATACAATTACATCTCCTGCCACGTCACTGCTACATACGTCTCAGAACGGAGTCAGCCCTTATTTTTACGTGTTTTCAACTTCAATACAAAATATAAACAACAACATTCATAATGTATATAAAACTTCACCACCTGAAATTATTTCTAAATTGTTTATTGTACTAAAATATATTTCAAATAAATACTCTTTGACATCGAGCAGGGTTAGGTTATGAATTTTAATACTTACGAATTTTAATAAAATACCACTTTAATAAAATACCTAAATAAATACCTTACGAATTTTAATAAAATAAAAAAATAATAATCTTAATTTAAAAATTAATTATTACATCAAGTGTTTTTCTTAACGTATCAAACAACTTTTATTCGAAATAAAAGTTTTATTCATTGTTTGTATAATAAATTGTTTGTCTCGCGTTTGCTATGTTTAGACATAGCAATAAAAAATATTTCAAATAAATACTGTTTGACATCGAGAAGGGTTAGGTTACGAATTTTAATAATTAAGAATTTTAATAAAATACCATTTTAATAATATACCTAAATAAATACCTTACGAATTTTAATAAAATAAAAAAAATATTAATCTTAATTTAAAAATTAATTATTATATTAAGTATTTTTCTTAACATATTAAACAACTTTTATTCGAAATAAAAGTTTTATTGATTGTTTGTATAATAAATTGTTTATCACACGTTTGCTATGTTTAGACAATCGAAGAACCTGTTTCGCTGATGACTCTAATTTCGGCACTTTCAGGCTTGCTTCTTTCCACTCTTCAATTATTTCTCACCACAGGACATAACCTATTTTCAAGCCATTCCTCTGCAACGCGAAATACAACAAACCACAGTCTAATCACGCGGCTGGTCCCACGTTGTAACACGTACATTCCCCTCGAGTACCCTATTTTCGAAAAAAGCGGAACGAGAAGTTTTCGCTACGTCGCTCGGGAACAACTCGGCTTATTTTCCCGGGGCCACGTTCGCATGCATCGTGTACAGATTGAAATCCGACGAGCATCGATCGAGACGCGACGAAATTCCACAGGGCCGATGGCACGCACCGGGAAAGCCTGGCCGTTTCTACGAGCTGAAATACCACGGCGAAATCTCGCATTTTTTCTCGTTCGATATGGGGCATAGCCGGATATTCAATTAATCTTCGCTCTCGAGAATCGATCTGGCGTCCTCCTTGCCTCGGCAGTATTTCTCTCGCGTGTAACCGTCCATGTTTTTAACTTCGTACCACGTGATCTGCGTAGAACAATGGCGGCCAGATATGTTCTCGCGCTGACCTCCTTATCGTTCGCGCTGAAACGATAGGTGGTTAGGTTTCACGTGTCGATTTCAGAATAAGGAGAGATAAAATAGTACGTGAAACGTAGTACAGGTGCGATAGTGGAATTATGATAATCATGGCGAACGAAGTATCTTGGTAGGTTATGAATATAACGAAGTTGAGTTTGGTTATGGTAAGTTTTAGGTTAGAAATTATATTTTTCAACGAATTTATTAAGAATTATAGTATACAACTATTGAAAATGATTAAATTAAATTCACTATTCTTTATAAGTGCATTGACTCTTTACGGCAATAAACTGATCTTCGTGAATTATGTTTTTGTATACCTATTTAATCTCGTATACAGTGAAATTCATAAAATAGTACGTGAAACATAATGCACATGCGATAGTGGAATTATAGTAATCATGATAAATGAAATATCGTGGTAGGTTATGAATATAGCGAATTTAGGTTTGGTCATGGTTAGGTTTAGGTTAGAAATTATTGTTTCCACGAATTTATTAGGAATGATATTAAATTACTGTTGAAAGTAATTAAATTTAATTCACTATTCCCTACAAATGCATTGAACTCTGTACGGTAATCAATTGATCTTCGTGAATTATATTTTTGTATAACTATTTAATTTCGTATACAGTGAAATTGATAAAATTTTTGTATACCTATTTAATCTCGTATACAGTGAAATTGATAAAATGGTACGTGAAACATAATGTATGTGCGATAGTGGAATTATAGTAATTATGATGAACGAAATACTTTGGTAGGTTATGAATATAGCGATTTCGGTTTGGTCATGGTTAGGTTTAGGTTAGAAATTATTGTTTCCACAAATTTATTAGGAATGATACTAAATAACTATTGAAAGTTGAAAGTGTATTAAATTATAACTGTTGAAAGTGATTAAATTAAATACAGTATTCTCTACAAACGCATTGAACCCTGTTCGTGAATTATCCTTTTTTGTACCTATCTAACCTCATATACATTAAAATTGATATATTCAACTATCTTTCATAACTCCTTATATTATCTTACGTCATCTTATCGATCATATGACATTTTGTCTTTGTTATTGAGTATTCCTTCCACCCGTGTCCCTAGTGATTTTGAGGTTAGGTCGTATCGTGTAATCAACTAGCTAGGACTTTCGAGCTTTGTAGTTTCGTACACCGGCATACAATGGCTACAATAATTTGTTTAGATTTCGGAATTTGAATTGTAATTTAATATACTGTAACATGTTTCAATAATTTTTAATTATTACCTGAGTGTAATTGGAACTGGTTGACCGAGAAAACGTTCTCCGAAATTTGGCCCGTTTTAATTATTTTCCGTTAATCAAGGTAAAATTGGCTACAGAAATTCGGATGCTCGGATGAAAGAAAATTGAAAAACGAAGAAGTGGATGGAAGTACGACTCGAACCTCGTGTCGGAAACATTTGGCGAGGACAAACACTCGACTTTGGGAACGCTGTCCGGATGAAATGGCACGCTCCGCTTGATTTAATTCGTTTTTTCTCACGAAAACGCCACGAGATATTTCCGTGCTACGAGAATCTCGCGAACGACATCGAATCGCGACGTCACCGTGAAATCATTACAGCCGGCGATCGTTAAAATTAATGGATTCCTGCTTCGTGTGGGGACGGTGCATTTCGATCGTTAATGAGACATAGCCGTGACGGCAAATAGACGATCGAATATTCGCCATTCGAAATGTTATTAATTTTGGTTCGCTTGTTTTTCAGGTGATGATTCAGAACGTGATTAATCGTAATCATAGATTGGCTTTCAATGACCGGTTAGGTGAACTCGCAACAACGATCTCTGCGATTTTCAATCTGTTATCAATTATCAGAAATTTATTATGATTTTTGGAATGACGAATCTGATGACGTGATATGAAATTGATCAAACGATTGTGAAATTATTATTACAGCATTTTTTCGAGAATTGTCATTAGTAATTATATTTGGCTTACAAGGAGAGTGCGAGTCCTTCGGGTCATAAATTTAGTTGAAACTTTGCAGGTTTGTAGATTTAGTTATCCATTATAAGGATAACTACTCCATAATTTTCGAGATATTTATGATCAGAGTTTTATTATTGCCTTAATTACAGATTTATTTCGAATATTCATCATGTACCTTTGTGGCCTAATGGCCAAAATTCCAAAAATTCCTACGCTGATGGCAATTTTTAGATATTGCCATTAGGCTACAATGCCATTTGATAATTACCGATAACTATTCGGAAGAAATCTCTATTTAGGAATAATAAAGCTTAAATCATAAATATCTCGAGAACTATTGAGTAGTTGCCCTTATAATGGATGACTAAATCAACAAACCTGCAAAGTTTCAACTAAATCTACGGCTCGAAGGACTTGCACTCTCCTTGTTAGTAATTCTGTTTGTATATGTATTACTTAACTGTAGATCATCGTCATAAATACTTAATTATACTTTGATTTTATTCAATTACCAAAATCTGGGATTTGGAATACGATTGGCTGCAGAAGCAGCTTGTAAGGCTGTGCTCTCTGCATATTCGAGGATTATTTGCGATTCAAATTGTAGGTCAAGCAGTTATTAGGTGTCAGGATCCACTATTTAGAAGATAAGAAACCTTCGAATTGAGTAACAATTGGTCCTTGAATTTTCTTAAAGAATAGGAACATTCTTCTTAGAGGATCTGAACATCATGGGATTGGACCAAAGAATGGGTAAGACGAAGATGCCTTCTGATAAGAGGATTGCGAGGAATGGCATAGTATTTACCTTAGAAGCTCGGAATCGAATGCATACAATTATCTATAGAGAATTTAGGAACAGAAATATCTATCAATACGATCTGAAATATACTTTCGTATATATTCGTGTATATAAACCTATATATCTCAGGAAATATCATATAAATATCTGTATTATAAATATGATTTATAATAAGCAATAACACATAAATTAATTGAAAATATCTAACACTAATATACTGATATATTAACATATCCAAAATTTTAATTTATCTGCTTACCATTAGACTGACTCAGACGTCACTCTACCACTCTCAAATTTTTATTTCTATGTTACAATTAATTTACTGTTAGTATAGTTCATAATTTTCTAATTTACTACTTGTTAAAATATTAATTTGCTAGCACTTTTCAATTACATTTTTTCGTTATAACGTGAACTTCGTGGCACTGAGATAAACACTTCATTCCACTATTTTAAGATAAAAGTTAAGTTGTCACATTTTGCATTTCTATTAAATATTCAGACTATAATCTCGAAGCTTCTTTCAGACATTTCCACGAAAATATTTGTTCTTTGCTTCTCTATCTAGGTTATCCTATAAATATTCCATTCGCGATAAATCTAAAGTTTTTTAAAGAATTTCTACTGTCTCCTACAAATGTATCATGAATAACATATTGTATAATAAACTTGGAAGAAATAGAGGCAATGTTATCACACAGCTTATCGCAAAATTTTTGTAAATTATAAACTAATCAGGAATGTAAAGTTTAACAGCTTTCCTCAAAATGTTTCTCTATCGGGGTGAAATCTGAATTTTCGCATCCTGTGATTAGGACCAGGAATGAAATCGATTCTCGACTCGAGCAGCTCCCTTCTGCACCGTCAATATTTATCTGTTAGAGCAGCATTAGCGCCAACTTCCGGTTAAACGTTACACGAAAATTGCACGTAAACAGCGCACTTTGTCCGATCAAGAGTCATGAGATGGGAGTGGCCCTGCAAGTTGCACCGGTCGCGTATTAGACATGATCGTGAATTAGTCGACTGTAGAGCGTGGAACGAGTGCAACTGGTGTAATCGGCCGCTAGATAGCGCTCCGTCCGCCGTTGATCGCGAAATTCCCCTAATGATGCATCAGCCGCTGAGCTATCGGCGAATTTATGAATGACTGTAACAGGGCTTTACCGAGGATTGGGCTGGCCCTTAAGTGGATTTATGACGTGGATGAGATTTCTTAGCTCTTCCTGGGATTAACAGGTTCTATGTATTGGTATTTCGGGCCAGCTATGACGTGGAGAGGTCTAGGGAGATTTGTAGATTTGCTAACATCTGTAATACCAGTAGCATCCATAATGAGATTCACTGTACATGTAATTCTACTACCTGGTATAATTAAATTCATACATTTCACATGCTTTCAAACAATTTGCTAGGTGACGTTGAATTTGGTTTATTTATTAATAGGTTGATTGAAGAGGAACAAGAAAGTAAAAATGTTAGAAATTCATGCTTGAATGATTTATTAGACTTATATATGAGCTGTTTACTGCACAAATCGATTAACTCCACTTTTTGAGAAATCTTAAATTTAAGTGTCGAAGCACTTGGTATAGTCATAACTCTTTATATTTATAATAACTTTCCCTGATAATTAAGGTTAACACCATTAAACGACCAAAATTTTTTGGCCACTGAATAATAAATAATTTATTTCAGAGGTCACTTTGATTAACTCCGTACTCTAATGTAAATCGTTGCAATAATGCAACTCGAATGCACTAGCAAGCCATGAATGATAACGGTGAATTTTTTAGTGCCGCCTTATCAGAATTTAAGTAAAATTTAGTAAAATTTAAATTTATTACTTTTTCGCTTGCCAAATCGATTAACTCTTCCAGTAACATAAAAATGGTAACATTACTAACGATTACCTTTTGGCTATTTTTTCTTATAAATTTTATATACCGTTAGATGAAAGTTACATTTGTATTTATGCATTCTACGATATTTATTTCGATTTAAATTATAAAGGGAATTTTAAAAAACAATATACATTATTTCATTGCATTTCTCCACTTTTTGTTTTATGGAGTTAATCAATTTGTCCAGTGAACGGCTCATATATTATACTTACATATACCATATATTCTATTACATATATATTACTATTCTAGGTTACGTTGATCAATTCAACTATGTGATCAAGTAGATTCTTTGCACTGCCATTTTATTTTCATTGTAGTTGGAAAAAGTTGAAGAAAATTTACGGTGAACGTGTATTGGTGATTGTAGAAGACCTAATTAGATTCTCGATATTTTGTGGAACCTCATTTTGTTTCGCGAATTTGTTTAATCCTGCAATTGGTCATAATAAATCGCGAATTGAGAGATAGCTGGATATTGCTCTTTATTGAAACTTGCTCGCGAATTAACATCGATTGTACACAGAGAGTTATTTAGAATTATGAACTGGCGTTTACGTGGAATTTACTTTGCTTTAAATTACAAATTCCTCGAGTCTGCCACCGCCCAATCCCCGCGCCAGACATTCTCCACTCGTGTAATAAATTTTAAATGTGCAGGTTTGCGAGGCTAAATTTTACTCCTCGAAGGGGCAAGTTCAACAATGCGATGAACGTTATATTAAATTCAAAATGTGAGAGATTCTTGCTGAAAATATAAAACTCTGACTCTTCAGATTGACACAGGGCATTCGTAAATTTTATTCCACTTTCGAAACTCGAATAAAATGATATATTTTTATATTACTACTATTCCTCGTTCCTATGAAGACTATAACTGAGAAATAGGTGTAATTTAATAATCTTCTTACGTGAAACGATCAATACTTTATTCCAGAAATTGCATAATTTTCTGATATACGATTATTCGCTAAAAAATTTTAGGAAAGAATTAATTCTTGATTAATTAATATTACCAATTAGTTCAAGCTAGTAATTCTTCGAGGAATAAATTTAGACGAAACTTGCCTCGATGCTGGAAATAATATTAATATAAACTTGAATATTTTATTGAATTATATCCAAGAATAAAATTATTTGTGACTGCTAAATCAATCTTTATGATAAATTTATTTTTCGCGTTAATTATAATTTATAATAATTATAATACTCTTAAATTATGTACTTCAACTTCCTGCATATCCAACTACTCAACAGCGCCACTTCGGAAAGAAATGGTACTACAAAGCCTTGTAGAAAATACCTTCATTAATCTAAATAATCTCATCACAATTTTACATTCATACGAGTTAATAACTACAAATAAATAAATAAATATATATACCAATAATTATTCATTAGTAACTGTATATAATTTTCTTCCTGCAATTCTGTCAAAAAGATGTCGGATGAATTGGATAAAAGTTAAAATATAAAATCATATTTTATATTTTAATAATTTTATTAATTTTATATAAAATTATACACAGCTTTTTTATAGTTTAAAAACTAAAATGCAATAATTAATAATAAAAGATACTATTTTTCTAAAATTTGTATGTAATATTTTGCGTCTATTTCAATTTTCGATAATTACATATGAAATGTGTATCGAGTTTTTCTCTTTTCGATTGCTGCAACTTGAAGTACCGTGGTATTAGAATCATTACAACGATCGACTATGTCAGCGGGAGCATTAAGCAGCGTACATAATCCGACGCGTGTCATAACGCAGACTGCGGGCAACAGCACGAACGGTGTATCGCTGGATTATAGGGTTGTCGACACGGGGGACCGTGTTATTCGATATCGCGTCCCTCAGGATACCGTACAAATGGATTCGTATTCCGGCGCACTTCTTTCCATGCGCATGCATATAAATGCGCTCGCGACTTTCAAATCTCTCAAGGCTGGGAATTAAATTTACCGAGCAAGATATTACCGGTTACCTGTCACTGGTATTGGTAGCGTGCGAAAAGCAAAATTTAAAGTGGTACTTTATTTCCACGTTATTCGAATTTGGATACAACGATCTTCGCGTTAAATTGAACGTATTCGTGCCATTTTGAACGAAATAATACATCTGTAATTAAATTAGATATAAAACACTTGAATATAAATTAATTATTAGCTTAAGCAGGAATCAATGGTTCATGAAGTATAACCTCAAAAGGAATTATTTTCAAGTAGTCGAATCTAACCTAACTCGACCTTTGTTTTCGAAGCAATAGAGGATTTTAGCTAGATTAGGTTGTTTCGATTATTATAATAATTCACTTACAATCAACAGTTAAGAAATCTTTTTGAATGAAATAATATCTCTGTAATTAAATCAGATATAAATCTCTCGAATATAAAATAATTATTAACTTAAACAAAAATTAAGAGTTCATGAAATCTAACCTTAAAATGAATTATTTCCAAGTAGTCGAATCTGACCTAATTCGACCTTTGTTTTTGAAACAGTAGAGGATTTTAGCCAGATTAGGTTGTTTCGATTATTATAATAATTCACTTACAATCAACAGTTAAGAAGTCTTTCTGAACGAAATAATATCTCTGTAATTAAATCAGATATAAAACTCTCGAATATAAAATAATTATTAACTTAAACAAAAATTAAGAGTTCATGAAATCTAACCTTAAAATGAATTATTTCCAAGTAGTCGAATCTAACCTAATTCGACCTTTGTTTTTGAAACAGTAGAGAATTTTAGCCAGATTAGGTTGTTTCGATTATTATAATAATTCACTTACAATCAACAGTTAAGAAGTCTTTTTGAACGAAATAATATCTCTGTAATTAAATCAGATATAAATCTCTCGAATATAAAATAATTATTAACTTAAACAAAAATTAAGAGTTCATGAAATCTAACCTCAAAAGGAATTATTTCCAAGTAGTCGAATCTAACCTAATTCGATCTTTGCTTCCACGGCAATAGAGGATTTTAGCCAGATTAGGTTGTTTCGATTACTATAATAATTCGTTTGCCATCAACAGTTAAGAATACTTTCTCGAAGGATTGATAAGTCAATATATAGTACATTACAATATTAGGTTAATCTGTATTAGTCTATACCACATTCTAGTCTTTCTATTTACTTATAGCAGCAGTAAATAAAAATCTGGAATTACATGGAATGACTTTCGAAACCCCCATACTAGATCAACGAATTGGTTCCAAAATAGGCTACTTGCTGAGTTGAAGCAAATCAACAATGGTCTTCTTGAAATACCCAAAGACATGTTCCCGTGAGATGAAACCTTGCTCATCACCAAGTCAATGGTATTCATATGAAAAACATGGTTAAGGTCTAAGTCAGTTAGGAGCTCTGAGAATTCCTTTGGGATGTATCCCTGTAAATATAGTTGGACCGTCAGAATTTGAGTCTGACGAGAAACGACAAAAATCTATCACCTCGACAACCCAAGCCCCATTACCATCGGTACCATCCGTATACATCCACGAATAGAACGGCTGTTACACGTGTAGGCGCACAAGGAACATCATGGCAGTTGGTACGGAATGTAATACGGTGGCTGGCAGCGTCACATGGCTATTTAGAGGAGCCAGCACGCAGAGTTGGTGGCAGGGGTAGGTTGTAAGAGTTCTGAAAAGACGGCGTGGAAAAGGGGGTTGGCAACCCATCGGGGGCAGACAGCGGGCGAGCAGGGAGGCGCACGAAGAAACGCTGGAGGCGATGTTTCTCTCCTTTCCTTGGTGTGTTTCTGTTCTAACCGGCATCGTCCGGCTTCTTTTTCTTCTTGTCCCCGTCGCCTGCCTCCATTTCCCGACCTTTTTTATCCTGCGTACATTCTGTGTCGCGCTTTCCTCCTTTTTCTCCTCGGTCCTCTTCTTCCACCACGCTCTATTTTCTGCTACGACTGCGCCCGCGTCTTCGCCACGTACACCTTCGTCTTTACGTACACGCCTCTGTTTCTCATTTTCCGACACTCTGCTCCTTAGCCACTCTGCAACACGCCTATTGGGTACCCATAACACTCGCAGAATATGCGTTAGTTATCATGTGCCCACTTTGGGTGCAGCTGATTTTTCATTCCTTTTATTGCATTTCTATTTTACTCGAGGTACAACTGCCTTCATGACTTCATGACTTTCTCAATTTTGTTATTTGCTATGAATTCCATTACACTTTTAACACTCTAGGCTAGTTGTAAGCGCTATTTATCCAAGTGCTCTGAGCTAAATTAGCCATTTTTGAGGGAAAACAAATTCTTCATAGTTCATTTTTGGGATGGTTTGTTACTAGTCTATGGATGCAGTCATTTGGTTTATTCAGTTTCCGTATCTACTGCTTTTAATAGTTCTACAAAGTGTCATAAGCTTGAGGTACTCCAATGACAGGTAACAGTATGTACTTTACAACAGCGAGCAGACATGGTGAGTGTAAATTAGTGGAAACCATCGTGATTCTAAATTCTTGCCCATACACTGCACGCCTAGTGATCATCCTCTTTTTGAGAAACCTGTTTGCAAATGCAACCTGAAGCTGTGAAACAAGTCTGCCACTGATTAAAACTTGGAAGCTGCAGTCTTTTCGATCCCAACAAGGATTTAGATGATTCTTCGATTAGAATTTCACCGATTCTATCAATAATAAAGGCCACTTATACGTGTGGTGCTAGTTGACATAGAATAGGAAATATTTAAATGTGAGAGCATGTAGTGTTTGTATGGAAGGATGGGTGTGGCAAGTGTGTATGAAAGCTTTATGTGAGCGATCTTACAATTAGCCTTAAGTTTATGTTATGATAATGAGTGTAGTGTGGTATGGTCTAGGTGTTTTGTATACGGTATGATTGAAGAGAGTGAGAGAGCGAGAGAGTGATGTCAGTATATAAGAAGAAAGCATTGCGAGTTGGGAAGAAGGAGAATAAAGTTTGACTGAATTACAATCCAAGTGAGTTGAGAATAACTCGAAACACGTGTCAACGAAAGACAAGACGTCAATAATTTGTCCTGGTATTAAGATATAAAAATTGGTTGGACTGAGATATTTCAAAGCACCCAATCCAAGGAAACAATGGAAATGCAGAAGACCCAGCTGCTGGCAGACAAGGAGGAGGCAACAAGCCTGATCCATCGTAGGCAGGTGTCCTTACTGCAACATTAATTCGACGGGTGACGCAGAATGTACAAGCCACGTAGTTCCTCCCTCGGTTTTTTAATATCATTCCACTCTGTTCCCAGCCTGCCATAACTCTTTCCAGCGCGTAGCCACTAGCGTGTTCCTTGCTCCTGGCCGCGCAGACAACGGGGAATCCGCAGATGCGGCCCGTCCCATCCGCTTGGCTGACTCGCAGGCTCGCTGGAGCTTGCGAAAAGCCAGACCATTGACACTGGTGCGCTGCCCGCCATTGTTGCCGGGCTAATAAAGAAAAATAAAGACTCCTCTTCCTGCAGGATATTAGCTCTTTTCTAGCCCCGTCTGTCTCTCTCCTTACGACCAAGGAAACCCGCCACGACGTCCGGCTTCCGCGTAGCTGCCACGCTCCTTCGAAAATCCGCGCGTTGTTTAATCCGTCCACTGATCGCCCAACCCCTTTTTATTCTTCCTTCGTGCACAGTGAAAGCAAATTACCAGCCTTCCTTCCACTTAGCCGCGTCTCTTTGTGCTCGCCACAGTAACGTTTCTCTTTTTCTGTTCGACTGGTCTACTGGCTACTCAGCACTGTGTCTTCCAGGCTATGATCCTCGGCTCTCGATGTGCTAGCCTGGATGATCTTTCGCTATTGTTCCTTCGGGTGTAGGTTGATTTTTCGCAGAGTCGCGATAGGGTGTACAATCGTGTCAGTGAAGTGGAAGCAAGTGTATGAGAACATGGTTTGAACTAATGACTTTTCGAAACTGACAGCTTGGGGATACTTTTTTTCGAAAAAGGTGTCTCAAGGGTAGCAACTAACATCGTTAAGTGGAGTGTGGTTTCTAGTTAAATTCGTTGCTTAGAAATTAGAGTACTCTTTGTTGATCAGTTGAACGATTGGAAAAATTGCCAGGCTCTAAGCCCGCAGAGCGTGCAAGACAGACGATAGACGTTTAACCGCAACTGCTGCTGCAGGCGATGAAACTTTCCTTTGTTGCCCATTCTGTATAACGCACTATGCTAGAAGTTGTCGAAACACTGAATTGTATTGCATCAAAGAAAAGTTTCCATCGAGTTCCAACTTTTTATTAAATTTTCAGCGCTGGTATTGAACACTATAATAATGAAAATTCTCGTATAAACGTTGGACAATAACTCCGAGGAGTAATCACTATTGAATCACTATTTCGTGAAGCAAATATCGAGCACTTCGTTGTGCCAATAGCATAAAATGTCGAAAATATTTACTATTTAGATTATAGGTTAGGATTATGGGTATCAGCATAGACTGTCGTATTTAATTGCTTGCAGATGTCAAAAGGAGTAAAGATTAATAGTAATCGCAAGATGGATGTCAGGATGAACCTAATTAGGACACTTTTGAAACTTTGAGATCACGATTTATCTTTAAAATCTTCAATTTTGATCATTGTTGAGGCTGACAATCAGCACCATCTATCGTAGAGCGAAGGAACTAATTAGGCTGTTGCCTGGGAGGAGTGGGGGTAGCCTAGGACCACGTTGCAGCCTACCGTTTCCTTCTTCTCCGTTCCTCGAGAGTATAACGCGTGTGTCGTGGTCACAAGTGATTCTTTTGTTCAAATTCTGCAGTCACGTCGCCAAATTTATTCCTGGTGACAACAGGTGATGGGCTCAGGAAGCAACTGGTCAGTATCCTAATTATTATAATCCGTTTAACAACTTCATATTCAGAAGAACCGGTGCGTAATTTCTACCGAGCACTTGTTAATCCTTCGAGAAGTTTCCGCCATTTTGTGGGAACAAAGGCTATTCAGTACAGGAATACCCTTTATTTCCGACTCTTACTAAATCACTTGCTCCTTCCTTTAAGTAAGAATATATCGGGTGTCTGAAAATTCACGTAGAAAATAATTTTGACAGAAAATGCAGCTTTTTAATGAAAAATTCTAAACATTGCTTAACAATGAGGATACGTTGTTCCTCGTGTAACGATACATTTTCAGTCATTCTAAACTATCAATTGTCATGGTGTTTTCCCTTTTCGTTGGTAACACTTCACAGTACAAATGGCGTAAGATTCAAATCTTGCGTAAATTTTGGGACACCAAAATTGTTCTTATCTTCGGTCTGTAAAGTTATTCGTAAATTTATTTCACCATCTATGGTGCGTTCAAAAAGGCGACCAATGGTTACATTAATGCCTGCGTGATCAGTTAAGTGGTCTGCAGCTATTGGTCTATTTTCTTGAGCCCCAGGAACAAACCGAACGATTTGAAAGGACGTTCGGAATGCACACTGTTCCACTATTCCAAGAAAAGTTCCACGTAATCGTTGGGTCCGGGTACTGTGAAGTCGGCCCTGATCTGATCACGCACTCATCACGTGCAATCGTTGGATTCGGAATCTCGTCTCGTTAAACGAACTATAATTCCGTAGTATTATTGAGAAACAGAAATTGTGACAGATTTGACAGATATTCTATGTCTGTAATGAAGTTGGTCATACATTATCCAAATTTATTCCCGGTTACAACGATAATTCTGTACTTCAAATTGCCAAGAGGAGGTAATTAATAAATAATTCTGCAATCTGAAGGGTTTCGAAACGTTTGCGAGTTATGAAACAACGAGGACCTCGGATCTCTGATGTTGACAAGCTATTCTGAAACCTGGGAAACAACACGAGAGCTGTTTCGAAGTGTGTCGACAGAAGTCCACGTCGAATGTCCTTGCAGCACCTCGTTGAGTAAATACATTTGTCGCGGGTGGACTGGCTTGGAAAAAACCACATCGCAGGAGCGGAGTTTGCGAGAAGCCAGACCATCGACATTGCCCTTTCCGCGTCGTCATAGCATCTGGCTAATAAAGAAAAATAAAAGCTGACTCGTGGATATTAGCTTTGTGTTTCCTCTCGGTTTCCGCAGAGGTGGTGTTTCCGCCCCTCTCCCTGCTCTCTGTAGAATAGGGAGGAAGATCAGAAGGACGATTCGCCACGGACGCGACGAAACTGTTCGTTCGTGACGCGGTTCCCAAGGATCCCGAGGAGATGGCGAATTTATGGCCAGCCTCCGGTTCGATTTTCCTGAAACATTGATCTCCCTTCCATCGTCGCGAATTGTTTCGCGTCGCTCTCGCTCGATTGCGTTCAATTGGATTCCCGTGGACCACCACGATCCCCTGCTCCCTTGCCTGCTTCTGGGATTTTGAAATTGGGCCGAGAGTTTGGCTGATTTATTTTCCAGATGCCTTGTTGTTCGAGGTACCGCGACATATTGCACAGCGTTCACGTCAGGTTCTCTTAATGAATAATCGTTGTACCTTTGTGGGGTACGTCGACACTGTCACGTACTGCTCAAAAGTATCAGGACTCTCGTGCATGAGGATATATATGCACGTTCTTAACCGTTTGAGTCCAATTCACATTTTTATGTCGAAAAGTCGCAGTACATTTCGATCATTATGGACAACTGACTGTGCTGTCACTTACTATCGAAGTGGCGCGCTCAACTTTGCTTATGCACGTACTGTGCGTGGCTGAAAAGAAGACATCACGTTCGGTTGCAGGGTGATAGGGGTACTCCACTTGTTCAGCCTACAGTCTCGCTAGTAATACCCACTCTTCTATGACACTCCCAAAAACAACTACCTCCAAGTTCGGTAACGTGTTACGTTAACATAGGCGTAAGATACCGCGAAAGAAATATTACCCCAGAGTTAGCTTACAATGAATTGGAATCACTACTACGTTAAGTAATGAACTAAACGACATCAAATGATTGGAAAGGATTTTGTAAACACGTAAAAACACTGGAACACGAATATTGGACGAAAGATGGAATAATAGAAGACGCAATTGAAAACCTAGAATTGGAAATACAAAGCAAAGTGAGTCGGATAAAGAATCAGATGACAATAGCTCAGAAGAGTAAATAAATAATAATAGCTTCTCAGTACAGTCATAAATATCCCGTCCATGCAATCTTTTCGCGCTGTCATTTGTCATTTGTCCTTCCATACACATTCCTATTATTACCCTGAACGCTCCGAACCCGAGGTCTCTGTTTATTATTTTCCCATGCAATCGCTTGGAACTGAGATTACACGTTCGTTCGTTTCGCTTTGACTCTTAACATTCCAAAATATCCCACATTATCTATTAATTTAGAATGCTATACACTGAGATATGAAGTTCCTTAGCAATGACAGTTGAGATTGTCAATTTTGCTATAATATATTTGTTTTTAAATATGAGTTTAATCGTGTTGCAAGATTCTACTGTACATAATTGTGATGGTATTAAGGGAAGAATCATCAAAGAATTGCTTTCATGTGCTAGTTAAATCACATTTGACCTGAAGTCGGCCAGTATAGCCTATATCATAAGCCTCAGTGACGATCAGGATTGTCTCATCACCTTTGAACAATATTATTTTGATAATTCACTTACGATACAGTTTTAATTTTCCTGGTCTTAACAAATTTCGATCTTAATTGCTTTTCTTCGCTGATACTGAGTTAATGTTACCCTAATGTAAAACAAAATCGCAGAGAGTCGCCATAAGTGTAGGCTTCGATGATTGGTTCCCCACACGCCATATATTGGCAAACCTGTTAATCAAGATTGCTAATGGAGGTTAATAAACCCGCTAAAGTAGCACAACAAATTCCGCATACTTGATTCGATCAATAATTTGAACTTGCAGTTATATCAGTATCTCGTATATCTTCCGAAGAAGCTAGCTGTAGCACTGGCGAGACATTGAGCTAGAATTCCCATTGGAAATAGGTAAGACTTGGGAGCCTCGTAAAAAATTGTAACAACCTCGTAAAATTGCAACAACTGTATTTATTTGTTCTCCACTTTTCTCGTTGATCTTGATCTATCCAAACCTCTTTTTCAAGCTTCCATCTATCAGAACATTGTATTTCAAAAACATGAAGAAACATCTGTAATAAACACTGAACCTTCCACGGCCGGACAAATTGATCAGTGGGTGTAAAAAGGAAAGAAGAGAAATTTTTCCAAAAGATGGAGTAATAGGAAATATTGAAATATTCATTATACCTGTAGTAAGAGACAAAGCAAGTCAAGTTACCAAAGCGATAACTTTGAGTACAGAATTTTAGGTCAAAAGATTAAAAATAGTCATTTAAGCGGTGGTAGGTTTAGTATTAAGTGTTAGTAGTCTAATTATTCATTGAAAATAGGTAATACTTTTGAACTTCGTAAAATTGCAACATGCATATTTATTTATTCTCTACTATCGACTGTTGTCGTTCGTTTCGTCGAACTTAACCTATTCTAACCTCTTTTTGAAGCTTCTATTCGATTGAATGCTATTGTATTTTTGAAATATTAAGAGTATTGTCTATAATTAAATATTAGTAGTCTAATTATCCATTGGAAATAGATAATACTTGGGAACCTCGTAAACTTGCAATATCTATATTTATTTGTTTTTTGCTTTTAACTATAGTCGTCCGTCCCGTCAAACTTAACCTATTCTAACCTCTTTTCCTAGCTTCCATCCGTCAAAACGCCATTGTACTTTAAAAACGTAAAGAAATATCTATAATTAAACATTAACAGTCTAATTACCCATTGGGAATAGATTATTCTTTGGAATTTCGTAAAATTGCAACATCCATATTTATTTGTTCTCCGCTTTTAACTATAGTCGTCCGTCCCACCAAACTTAACCTATTCTAACCTCTTTTCCAAGCTTCTATCCACCAGAACGTCATTGTATTTTAAAAATATAAAGAAATTTCTATAATTAAATATTAGCAATCTAAGTACCGATTGGAAATGAATAATACTTGGGAACCTTGTAAAATTGCAATATCTATACTTATTTGTTCTCACTTTCAACTATAGCCATACATCCCGTCGAACATAACCTATCCTAACCTCTTTTCCAAGCTTCTATCAGTCAGAACGCCATTATATTTTAAAAATGTAGAGAAATATCTATAATTAAATTATAGCACTCTAGTTCATACTAAATTTACATGTGCAAGTCTTTCCAAAAATTCTTCCAGCCCGCAGACTCCCTAAAATACTGAATCATCGATCCTTTCTGTATCCGAACTATCGATACCTCGCTATGGAGGTTATTATCCGGTTCAGATCGAGCGAAAGAAGGTCCAGTGGAACAGTTTCGAACGGCGAGGGCCCTCCCCTAATTGCAGACTTCGGCTGTTTGGAATCGAACATGGCGGCCGGCATTAATTCGCCACGAGTGTGTTGTTTCTCAGTGTTTCGTGAGGGGGCGCTGAATAAACCGTGCAAGCTGGATAAGTATAGGGGGCGGGGCTGATATTAGCTGGACGTCTGCTCAGCCGCCACTCTACTTTTCTGCCATTTCGAGTCGATCAGGCTGCCTCGACCACTACCTAACTGCTTCCGCAGTTAGATTCCTGCAACAGAGGGCTTTTTATAAGCGACGTTAATGTCCGGGACGTGTTTCTTAGGAGCGGATAATTAGAAAGGGGAATTTGGAACGTTTGCCTCCGGGGCAGTAGGCGATTGATAATGGCGGTAGGTTAGGGGATAGCATTGTGCGGTTGGCATTGCTGACATACGCGGTGTCCAACAAGTATGTGCTCAAACTTTGCCAATCTGTTTTACTCCCCAAAAATGGGATTATATAATAAATCTTATTTATACTAAGAATTACACTACTGTATATTAGTAAGCTATTATATAGATAGCTACTATATCATACGAAATGGCGTTGTACGTATATTATTGCGAGAAATTCAACACGTATTTTCAGAAGAAGTGACTTGTTTTGTTAATAACATAACATATATTTGGTACTTATGAAAATAAATGGATTTTAATGGATATTTGTTAAGAGTTAAAGTACATGTTGCAATTTTGAAATGTCAAAATTTTGATTTGTATTTTGAGTGCGTTAATAAAATCTACAAATGCGTTGTTAATATGAGATACAACATACAATATACTCGCCATTCTTTTGGTTAATTATATTGTCTATGTTAATAATTGCATTTTCAATTTCCTTTTTCACGTAAAATCATTGCGATGGGACTAGAAAAATTAATTGATAGTTAAATAAGCGACTTATTAAAGAAAAATTCATCTAAAAATTACAGAAACCAAAATATTGTAATTGCTTGCCTCTAATCACGAGCTAAATACGACTTAAGTCTGAAATTCAGCCCAGACTGACTGTAGGGTTATTATTACTGCATTAGATCATCTCTGACCTGGTTGTTTCTATTTTTGCTGTTACAGATTCGAAGATGAAGTGGCCATTAGTGCTGACTTGCTTTCTGCTGCCGCATTCGTGCATCCTCGGTGCATCGCATGCCGGTAAGTGGTTATTCTTGCAGTTTCTTATCCTGTAATCGCGGAATAAATTATATCGTCCGCAATCATCTTGTTATTCCGCGTATCGACCGTGTGACAGGCCGATGTATACCTTTCCTGCTATATCAAGGAATAAATTAGCGAGCCTTTTCTCAAACTCGATTCCCCAATCCCCAAAATAGACCAGCTTTTAGCTTCCGAAATTGGCAATCTCGTGCATCCGAAACTTAACGAGAAGATAAACGAAAATCGAAGAAAATAATTGAAAAATTCGCCAATAATATCAAATTAAAAATAATTATTCTTACTAAAGCTACTAGATTCCTAAATATAGTATCCTTACTTATATCTACATTCTAATTTCATGTCCATTTTATATTCTCATAAATCAAAGATGGCAAATATAAAATTCCATTCATCGAGAATTTATTTTGTAAAAATTCTTTAAAAAGATTTGCTCGAGTTAGCATAATTTATAATTCAAGGGTACTATAGTGAGGTCTATATCTTTAGGTTTACATCCATGTATGAAATTCTATTTATCGAGAAACCATATTATAAGGACGTTCAGTCGTCCTTAAAAATGGCATAAAAATTGATAACCAAAAGTAACGTTAAATTGAAAGCAATAATTCGTACGGTACATAGACCTACATACATCCCAATCCCTATATGAAATTCCATTCATCGGGAATTCACTTGTGCACAATCCATAAATCTCGCGGCTCCCATAACTCCGATCGGAAAAACCCGAACAAGACGTCGACGAGTGAACGACGACTCGTTAATAAATGTTCGCCGCCGCAACACCGGTCCTCAAAGGGTTGAGCCGGACGATAAAACCGGCGCTACGATTTCCGCCGCTATTATCGCGTCGTAAATCATCCCCTCGATCGACAGTTCGCCGGGGGTTGCGCGGAGGGGCGCAAACAGGGCGCCACGCCACCCTCGGTTTCGCGCAACGAGCCGTGAAAACGGGCATCCAGGCCAGAAAAACAGTCGAATTGGATCCACTTTCCTCTTTCTATTAGCCTGGCCCGCCTGCGGACGGGGCGCAAAAGGCCTTAATCCACCCCTTGTTGCATGGAATCTGGCGTGAAGCCGCGCGAGAATAACAACGGCCGAGGGTGGTTTACGATCATCGTGGAAATATGGCAGGCTGGCATGGATGATTCCTAGACCTAATGCACAGCCAACCGTAACATGTAGCCATAGACCTTCAGCTCTGTCCTCGCGTAGGCACCACGTGGTCAGACAAATTGCCTTTGTTTCACTTGTCCAGGAGAAAACCGTGGCAGGCGAACACGTTGTTCTCATTGTTCCGATTTCTCATGCGATTAATCATTCGGTGCTAACTCTTTGGGGCTAGATAGAGGTTGGGTGAGGGATGTTGTGGGATAGTACTCACGTGTTTCGCTGAATTCTAACTCAGAGGTTATGGTATTGCAGAAATTCGTGCCGTAGGGACGAAGCTTCCCCTTTTTCTTGATAATATTTATTATATAATGGATATAATACAATTCCTCACTCCCTCTTTTGAAGCTGTCAATAGCAACTCTCTTATGACACACTTTTATGATATTCTTGAACTGAAGAATACCCTTGGCATCCCTTTTTGTATCCATGCACACACCATATACTGTCTACACACTGTCAAGCGCTCGAAAATTCCATGTACGTTCTAGGATAAATATCCAAGGTGTAATATAGCATAGGCATTCTCTCAGCCATTATTGCACCGTTCCAAACACTCGTCAATAGTGTTGACAGTCACTCGAGCCAGTCACAAATACCACAATATCTGAATTTAAGTTTGTCCTACTATGAGTGCAAATATTATTGTAGAAATAGTGCTGCGAGGATGAAACTTTCCCTTTGTCTTGATAATATTTATTATTTATTGGATATGATACAATTCGCCATTCCCTTTCTCAGAGCTGTCAATAGCAACTCTCTTATGACACTCTTTTATGATATTCTTGAACTGAGGAATACCCTTGGCATCCCTTTTTATGTCCATACACACACCACATATTGTCTACACACTGTCAAGCTTTCAAAAATTCCAAGTACATTCTAGGATAAACATCATAGGTATAATTTTATGTAGATATCCTTTCATCCACTATTCACCATTCACTACTCATCAATCGTGTTGACAATCACTCGACTCACTCACCAATACCATTTTATCTGATTGTAAGTTACTGTCCTACTGTGACTGCAACTATTATTGTAAAAATAAGTAAAAGGAATTAGAAGATATACCCTTTAGTCTATCAATTTCTTAGGATCAATTTATATAACGTTTGCTGAATTGAAATTTAATCTAAATTACATTTGAATGAGGAATTAAATATTTTGATCCTAGGTGTAATTTAACATTATAGGTGTAAGTTAACGTAGACATCCTCTCATCCATTATTGCACCGTCCCAAACACTCGTTAATCGTGTTGCCAATCACTCGAATCACTCACCAATACCACACTATCTAATTTTAAGTTTATATAATGTTTGCTGAAATTTAACCCTAAATTAGATTTGGATGAGAAGTTAAATGCTTTGATCGTACGTGCATGTGATATATTTAATTAATGTTTCCAGAAAAGAGATTTATAAACGTGGGTAGTATTCGTAGAGCTAAAACTTGGTAAAAGAGAGGTGTGAAGAAGTTGAGGTTAGTTTGCAATTTTGCAGACTCGAGTGAAGCTGTAGGAAACTAGACAGTGATCGGTGAATTGATGAAGTCGCAGACAGTAAGTTAAGGAACGTTCAATTTTGTGCGTAGTATCCTATTATTGTATGCCTAATTTGCATGCGAATGGACCGTAAAAGAACTGTGGAGGTAAGCTGGAAGCGAGTAAATATTTCCCAGGCGCTGCTAACTTCGGTAATAAACAGCTTAAAGGATCGTAATCGTATAGTAGACGAAATTGTTCTGAATGGTCGAAATGGTAATCTTCATCTCGATTACGATCTCATTCCGGAACATTATGCGCCATTAGGAATATGCTATATCTGCTGGCCGAGCTGGTAATAAATTCCTTAGCATAGCTTATTACTGTCATTAAAAGTGGGTGATTCCGGTGCAGTTAAAGCAACATAGTTTCATGTGAAACTTATCTAGTTCAGCCATAAGAGTCTGCTAATGACATGGCGTCCCGTTTAATTTTCTGACAGCAAGTTGCAAGTGTCTCCAATTAAAGTACCCTTTAAACTCGAACATCCGTTTCGGTTATATATAATAAATGTTGCCCTTAAATTTCGAACACTACTGGTTCGAAGCAAGCTTGGATTCTTCACCTGTCTAAATTGCTTCCTGCATTGCCTTCACCTTCGAAATTCCGAAACTTTCACTCCCTCTCGCGCAGACCCCAAAATTTTCACTGAACTTTGGCTAAAAATTGGAGACCGTCCATTTAACCTTATCTGTATAACCCATTGCTAGCCCCTTACCCAAATTCTGACCCTAACTTAGCCTTATCCAGACTCTAAAACCCTACTTTAACCTTGCCCAAGTGCTTGCATCCAATCAACAAAATTACTCTCTGCAGTAGAATCTTCGTACCTAGTCTAAACTATGTCCGAAATACAGCTATCTACTTTTTACCATTCCGTGAAACTGCTACGTGCTGACCCAGTTCCCAGTCCAATCCTACACTTATACCTCTAATTACCGCAATTAGCTGGCACATAACTCACCATCAAACCCAGCCCACAAAGCCCACCCATAACCTGACCGCACACATTTCGCCGTTCCACTGCCCACAACGTTCCCGAAATTCTTAAACCCCACTCTGAACGAGCTTGCACAAAGACAGAGACCCATTTCGAAACAATTACACCTTCCACACTTGAGCAGTGGGGTCAATAGCCTTTCCCTGCGTTCTGGCACGCGTTCCAGGCCATGTTCCTCAACCCCCGGCACTCGATTCGCCACTTGTCCAGCGGTATGCGACTCGTTTGACGTCGTGCAGGCAAATCTTCGTGAGAATCCGGTGTTCATCGGTGTGGCAACTTGCAACGCGGTCTCTAGACACGCGGACACTGTTCAGGGCCAAAGTGCAGTCACCCTGCACGCTTGCTAGAGGAGCAAAGGAACCGCATAGGAGAACTCGACGAGACTTTCCCCTTTCGACTTAATTGGCGGCTTCGAGACTAACGGTGCCGGGCGTCTGCGTCGATTCAAGTGGCGCTTTGGCCACGGTCGCGAACTAAGAAGCTGGAAACTCGTTAACGGAGCTCGCGAAACAATCGATCACCCTCGAGATCTCGCCTACTTTTCTGTTAGCATCCGTGGACCTATTGTCGAGTAGACTGACGACTGTGAGTAGGCAATGAGAATTTATACGTCTTTATAGGCTAGAATCGTGAGCTGAAAGGAAAGCCTATTACTCCTAAGTCGCTAAATGCCAATCGTTATTTTCGTTATTTATTTATTAACACACGGGGCCTCGATTAATTGGCCTAATTGAGATTTAAGCTTAAATAACAGACACTGATAGTAATTTTGATTAACATTTCCAAAATTAAATCCTTATTGCGGAATGGCGATTTTCGAGATGAATTGAAGTGGGATTAATGTCTTTGTTACTCACTGTGTATATAAACATGGTATTCCCGTTGCGATGCTTTGTGGCTTGTCCCCGAGTCCCCTAACGAGATGACTGTACCTCCCCACTGTACCTATGCTGGTAGATTAACAAAATGCCATCAACGTAACAATCTAGGACAGAAATGATAGTTAATCGAAGTATCGTCGTTAGCTGAACTGTGCTCTGCGGTCCAAACTGAGTAATCTTTCGCGGTCGAGATTTATTCTAATTTACAGTGAATTAAATTTGCTTCGCTTCGTAGTAACCGATATCGGCTAAACGGTCGATTAATTAAACAGAATCGAGTATCTGCCCCACTTTCCGAACAGTCATGTCCCGCTTTGAGGCGCCTAAACCAACTTCAGAAGATCGGGAGGGAATTTGCAGCGATTAAATTCTCTTTTCGTTTGCGTCTACTACGTGAGCTAAGCGATCGGTGGCGAATGTCGGGAGCGAAGTGATTGCCATCGACGCATGAAAAATATGTAAGAGGTTCAAAGTGGCTGCGACAATGGACTTCGGGCAGAGCCAACAAGTCTCCACGTCATTGTTCTCCGAGCAGCCATTAACAAGTTCGTAGCTACTTAGCCGACGTCCGCGAGTTTGCAAAGCGATGGCGCTTCAATCGAGGACAGGGAACGTCTGGCGTCTCTCGATGTCGCCAATTAGCTCGAAAGTACGGGCAACGTCAAAAAGTAAATCATTAACGATGTAGCGTTCCTTGGAACACCGGCTGTTCCATTTTGTCCCAATGAAAACTCGATCCTGACGTTACAAGGCCATCTTTGTATTCGCCTGTCTCTCTTTCCGGCTTCCTCTGACGTGCATCTTCATTTTTTGGAAAATTTTATTTTCAATCTGGTAGTGAAAGTAGTACATAGAGTAGTCAGAATATACTGTATATTTGCACATACGTGTAGAGATACACTTTTGATTGGCGAATATAAGGAAGAAGAGATGTTTAATTCCAATATATATTTATTACGAGCTAAAAGAGACTTAGGAGTAAAGTACAAACTGAAAGACTAGACTAATAACTGAACTATGATCACGCAATTAATATCCGCACATTGACTATTCAAACTCCGTAAAGGACTGTTTTCAAACCCCGCAAGGGACCGGACTCTAGCTGGTTGTTTATTGCCTGTTATTAGCTAGATATTTCCAAATGTTCCTTTGCATTCACTCTCAAATCCTAGCATTCTAATATACATAGCATGAGGGAAGTCTCCAAATTATATCGGTAAAGTTGGAAAATTTAATACTTGTAGAGTATTCGTAATATATTTGTTATAAATATCAGTTAATCACAGAAATATTATAATGGAATCTTTTATGATAGTCAAGAACAAGACTAATTGAAGAATAAAACACGTTCTATCTATTATTATTGCGTTACTATATATGCATTCTGTCTACTGTGATAGTCTTAAAGCGACTTTCCACTTAACTCACTAGCGCCACCATGGTCCATATCTGCAATAAACGCATTACAAGTATCATACACGTCGTTGTATTAGTTTCCAACTCTACTAAAATCATCTAGATACTTCCTTTTTGCTACGGATTACATATTATTCCAAATAATTCCGTTCAATGCAAATATTTCACTTGTTAAACCTAATAAATGTATCCGCTCTTACAATTTTGTGTATAATTGTATGTATAATCCATCGATTGATATTTATTGTAACTTGAAAGGCTGATATTATTCTTGCACGATTCATTGTGTTAGGGTGAAAACCGATTGATTCACAGTATGGAGTCATTGCATCAGTGACTCATCAACAAGTCATCGACCAATTTCAAAGACATAGAAAGCCTCAGGGACATAGTTGTTACATACTTCTTACATACCTCGAATTGGGTTGCTTCGTGTGGCTCCAGAAAGTATATCTAGAACAAAACTGGCAGCTAGTTGACACTTCATGGATACTTCTGTCATACTTGACACAATCGTGATCCCAGCCTCGTTCTTGATGTTCACAAAGGTACTATGAGGCAATGGAAGGTCCACACCTTGGTTCTTGAGGCAGTTGCGAGGAAGCAGTTACGTCGGAAGAAGCGATCAGACGTCGGTTCGGAGGCAAAAGCTGTTTTAATGATAGAAAGCACAAACGACTACCGGTCGTTTGGGGCGCGATCCGAGAAGCTCGAAGCGTCTTACATCGATCCCTGGAACGAAGAGATGGGCTGGGCGACGTGTAAAAAAGGTTAGCAGCCGGCCCAATGTCCCAGGTATTCAGTTCCGTGATCAGCGATTCCCTTTGAGCCATTGAATTTGATAACTACCTTAATTGGCAGCTTCGGGCCTCGCGAAAGCCGCCTTTGTCGATTGAAGCGGGCCGAACAGGCGACACTTCAGAGAACAGGCAAGTTCAGCGGATGGAAAGTAAGAAGCTCGAAACTCGTTAATGGCATGGATTCCCCTAGGACAATGACGTAAAGACCGTTGTCGGCAACGTGGTTGCGCGACACGATCCCTCCTGGAACTAACTGTTGACCTTTTTCCCCTCCCTTTCCACCCTCTCCCGCTTGCTTTGCCAGTTACTCCGACAAAATAATTCGATCGTCGCTTTGGAGGATTTCCCACCGATTGCCGGCGAAATAATTGGCGGATTCCCTGCTTCTACTTGTAACTCCTGTTAGTTATGAGGAACAGTTGATTGAGATTGTTGAGAGTATGCATTATTTCCTGTTTTAGGAAAAGGAATAGGGGTGTTGCAGATTCGATGGTTGGAAAACGAACACAGTGATTCGTGTATTCAGTGAGACAGTAACTTTAATTGAGAATAAGAAAAATAAGGGATATAGTACAATTTATAGAGCAACAATTTTAGTCCGGTGGTTGAAGAGGGTTCGAACCTTCACGTCCATATGCAGCGAAGAATGACGCGGAACTGACCGCTGAGAGTCAAGAAAGAATAAATGCTTGGCCCGTTACTGCTCTCAATTGTTTTATATCGGTCCCACACGTTCGTCGCCCAGCGCGATTCAGTTGAGTTTCTCGCGGGGCCCAAATCCTACTGTCTGAGCGCTAGAACGTTATCAGACTGATGATTTGGATGGGTCTAGCACAAACACCGCTCGTTAGATGTTGGTCAACGGACCCTACTTACAATTTTCCATTTCCTGTAATCATTTTAAATTACTATCAGCAAACTTGCATTTTGCAAATAACCAAACGATAGATCAGAGTAACAGACTTGGTACAGTTTCACCACTCGTAAACATATTGACAGACAATCACGAAAAATGTAAAAAAACTACGACCTATTGTTCCAATTGTCCAAAATCACGTCAAATGTGTTTAAACTGTTTTAACGAGTACCACGCGACATAGTATAATGTAATATTTTATCCCAAATATAAATTAATAGAAAGTATAGTATAATGTGTATATTCTTAATATTTTTATGTTGTATATCCTATAATATATTTATAATTCAGTGCTTATTTCATTAAATTCTTTTTAAAAAAACTAGCTGAAAATTCTACTTAACTTGAACAAGAAGAGCATCAGCCATATTTGAGTGACGGGGCAGAAGCATACTCGTCACCCAGATATGCGTGACGCGGTGACGAACGTGTTAAGACAAAGGTTGACGAAATTGAGAATATCGAATGTATCTTTAGAAGCATTATTCTCACCCTCGACAATAGATATATTCTTACTTGAAGGAGGTTAGGGGACTTTTTCGCAAGTCCTCGTTAAAAACCTTCTGTTTGCTATATATACAATTTCCAAGCTGTCCAATAGTATCCCTGTTTAAAGCAGGGCCTACTAGGTAACTCCTCCCTCATCCGGCTTTCTTCCTGTTTATTTATTTAACACGTTGACTGCCATGGGGGTCACTGGTGACCGGCACTCAACTTGGCGATGGCGCTACGGGGGCCACCGGTGACCGGCGACGCGACCATTAGTAAAAATACATAATTAGAGTAAATATCGATACTGATAAATTTTTAAATAGTGCCATTGTTACTATAATGGTTCGAAGAAATTAATGCCATACAGAACATGCAAAAATAATTTTATTTACACAAAGAAAAGGTGAACCAAAACAGTCGGCACAATATGTCGCCACTTTTTTAGCGCAATTCTTTGTTCTCGTTCTTCCTAGCTGATTTGAATTATTTTCATAGCACACTTTGCAAAATCGCCTTACATTTCGCACACTTCCAGGTTTCTTTTTAAATTCGCGACGACGTTTTTTCTGTACGTAATTGCACGATGAAATGCAATCTTCGTCATCGGAACGTTTCGCTAAATACATCGCTAACTTCATCCTAAAATCGGGAATTGAAATATTTTTTCGAGTTGCTTTTTAAACAATTGATAATGGCAAAAATGGTCTACAGCGCCGCGGGGGTCACCGGTGACCCCCACCACGGAAAATACATTAAACCCGATTATACGACTCACCTTATCTGTTGTAAATAATATTTCAACATAACATGCATCGCATAATAAAAAATTCCTGTTGGCGCCATGGGCAAACCTCGTAAAATGCGCGTGGCAGTCAACGTGTTAATAATCCCTCAGTAAAGGGTTAACTCTTTGGGGCACGGATTAAAGGTGCCTCACCTTTTTGATGCACCGTAATGCATGATGGGGCACTTTTAGTCCCACCTCGTAATATTGCAATAGCTGCATGCGCGTAAGTTTACAGCAGAGCAATCGTCGATCAGTCTGTCGCACCTCGACGCAGTTCTCGAATGCGTTGACCAAAGAGCAATTCGGGGAATTATTCCTGGAAGCCGTTTCACTGAAGGTGAGGTCGATAGCCAGCATCCACGGCTGAAAGAGTCTTGCGTTGTCTGGAAAAATCAGGACGAAGCCCGCTGGGCTGTCGGCTGGCTGGTTGCATCGCGTTACAATGGAAATTCGTTAGATTTACCTCCGGTTGCCGTAATTTCCTCGCGGGGCCACACCGGAGGGCGGAGGGCGAGTATTTGCTTTGAAGCAATCTACACAGGGGAAAAAAGGCTGGGGGTGTACGCGCGCTCCCCGATAGAAGTAAGCTTTTTCATCGGACTAATTTTGCGACGATGAAAATGCACGTTTACAGACCGTGGACGAGCGAGCCATGGAAAGGGCTGGGACGAGGATAGGGAGGAAGAGAGGCAGAGGAAGAGAGAGAAAAACGATGGCCCGGAGCGGAACGTTGAATTCGTTCGTGCCTCGTCCCTGGTTCTGGCGGTTTTGTAACTTTCCATCGAAAGTGTACACCCGCCTTCGCCTGTGCCCCTCCGGGATTAGCGTTACACGCGGACGGTCCTGGTCCCCGACGTTTTTGGGTAATGGCTCGTGAGGTAATGATAGCGATAGGTCGCTAGATAGTCCTTGCTGAAGATACGACAGTTTGCGTAGGCGATGGTGATGACGACCCTTCAGATTTCTCGTATTGAAGACTCTGTGTAGGGTCCTTAGTCTTTGGTGAGACGTAGGACGAAATTTTTTAGGCTTAGGACGAATTTTGTGAGATCTAGGACGAATTTTGTGAAATATAAGGCGAATTGTGTGAGACCTAGGACGAATTTTGTGAAACCTAAAGCGAATTTTGTGAAATCTAGAACAAATTTTGTGAGACCTAGGACGAATTATGTAAGACCTAGAACGATTTTTGTGAGATTTAGGACGATTTTTATGAGACCTAGAACAAATTCTGTGAAACCTAGAACATATTTTGTGAGACCTATAATGTATTTTATGAGACCTAGGACTAATTCTGTAAGACTTAGGATGAATTTTGTGAAACCTAGGTTAAATTTTATAAGATCTAGAAGGAATATTGTGAAACCTTGGTTAAATTTTATGAGGCCTAGGTCGAATTTTGTAAGATGTAGGATGAATTTTGTGAGATCTAGAACGAATTTTGTGAGACTAAGCTCGATGTTCTATATCACTAGATCCTTTTTAATTTTTTTATAATAAATAGGTTTATTGTATTGTAGCCTAATACAACAGAAATATGACAACGTATATTCTAATTTATAGGGATGTCTCAAAAAAAATTTTATGTGCTAATAAGATCATTAAAAGAGGACTGCGTCCTGTGAGAATTGTAGGTGACTATGAGACCTAGCTCAATGTTTTATATTATTTGATCCTTTTTAATATTTTTGTATTCAATGTATCTCTTGTATTGTAGCCTGATTCAACCAACATGTAACAACGTTTATTCCAATTTATATTGATGTCTGAGGAAAATGGCATGAGCCAATGAGATCATTAAAAAGGGACTAAGCCCTATGAGAATTATAGAATTATAACCTCATTCACGCTGTATTTGTAAATCCTGATTTTAATATAACGTGATTTATGAAATGTACTCAGTCCTTACATAGCGTAACATGACATACATATGTACATTAGGACGAACCTAATTATTAATTATCTTTGGGGAAAATTTTTGTGCGAGATTTTTTCTAGACACCATCTAGAAACGTGCTATTACGTGAACAAATAACCTGTTTGAAATTTGAAATCGATCTGACAATGAAAAACGAGAAAAAGTTGCAAATGTTATTCGCTTTTCGTCATTTTAATATTAGTTAACATACCAAAAATTTCTTGAATGAAAATCGTATTATCTAACGAAATAATTTCGGCAGCAATAAAATGTTGTTTCAAAATCTATTATTGCAATTTAAAAATGGTGATTTTTTTTCTAATGAAATTATAATTTTCGTACATACTCTTATGTTGTGATAGACTGTAATGGCGAGAAACGAATTTTCCAGATATTTATCGTTAACTCTTGCAAATAATTTGTACACACTATTTACCTTTCCCCCAAATTTCCCTAATTTCCCTAGTAGGAATATTTACGTTTCGTAGCAATCTAATAAATGTCCTAATACTTGTAAAGGAAGTTGTTACGTTACTAGTTACGAAAACAGGAAAATTTTCTGAAATTATGAACAGCTTTTGAAAGTAGCTTAATTAGTGTGAATCGGTGGGGCTAAAATGTCAAATGTGCCCAGACCGCAAAAGGTTAACTTTTACGCTTTGCACTCAATTGGGAACGAAATGTACGAAAAATTTATGAACTCTGACTGAAATGAATTAACCAACAGTTTATGACGGTAATACCTAACTACACCAGTTCGAATCAAATTTTTATTACGTTATTTTAACTCGTATTTTATATTTCACCACCGAAAGGTGAAAAAGAGAAAATGAAAAATATTTTCTAATTTACATAATTCAATAACATATTAACTTCATGAAAATCCACTATCTTCAAATCCAATATAACAATCGACATCACTGCTATGTTTAATTCTATCTACTATCAACTTAGAAGCTTCCAAATACCTACTAATTTTTGAAATAAAAATTTACGAATACATAATTCAGTAACATATATACTAACGTCACGAAGATCCACTATCTTCAAACCTAATATAATAATTAACACGTTCCGTGCCTCGTGTACCATAAACGGTACACGCAGACATATTTATTTAATACGTTGAAAATATGGTTTCAAATTTAATTCTGTAAAATATATTTCCACTAAGACAATGAGTATTATACAAAATGCAGTATAGAACAAAGCACATAAATTTGTTTAATTGTTATATATACAATAATTATTAATTACAAGTAATGGTTGACATTTTTAAAACAAGGGATGCATAAAAATGGTTAATTCGGCAATTGCTGTAAAATTACAATCAGTACTCTTCTAGTTCTTTTTAATAATCGAAAATTTTCAAACTGACTCACTTGTACAGTCGAACTGATCGCAGCGCCATCTGTATCGTAATAGCACACGGTGTGATAACTACTCTACACAAGCTAATTACTTATGGATTGACAATCTAATGACATATTGCGCGATAATATATCAATTTTTAGCCAAAACAACAAATGGCTGGGCAAAAATGAACGGAACGTGTTAATAACACTATGCCTAATTCCAGTTATTAACTCTTTGCACTCGGCGATTCTTTCGTTACAGAAAAATAGTAATTCGAAGACTTTCCGCCATAAAATCAACGATATTTCTAAAACGGTAAATAAGAAATCGTATGCAAATTAAGACGTAAAATTATTTTACTTTGATATTCCACACAACGTTGATTAATTTCAGATTTGATATAATAATTAACCTCCATCTTTAGAATCTGATTAAATGGCGACTGAGAGGCGCCTCTCGAGTGCAAAGGGTTAATATTTCATATTTAATTTTTCATTTTAAGTCTGTCCACAAATTTCCAAAACACGCGATTTATCTGAATTTCTATATAGCTTTGTTACTTCAAAGTGCATGTCCCGTTCCTTATCAGTTTCGGATAGAAACGTTCGAATATCCTCGCGAGGTGCTACATAACCTCAATCATCGTACCTAACCTCAAACGCCATTATCTATCGTACAATTCGATTGTACTTTCAATTTTAATGAATATATAAACACAATTTCAAAATCAACATAAAATACTAACAGAACAATTATTAATATAAAAGTAATTTGTAAGAGTATATTTAAATATAATGAAATCTCTACAAGGGATATGATCACATAATTCTTTGCACTTGGCGATTTTTCGTTACAGAAAAATAGTAATTCGAAGACTTCCTGCCATAAAGTCAACGATATTTCCAAAACGGTAAATAAGAAATCGTATGAAACTTAAGACGTGGAATTATTTTACCTCGAAATTCCACACGTCGTTAAGTAATTTTATATTTGATATATTAATTCACGTCGATTTTTAGAATGTGATTAAATGGCGACTGAGAGGTGCCTCTCGAGTGCAAAGGGTTAACAGTTTAGACTATTCTCGATTTCCATGTGCCCAAAACACCATGGTAAATTCCACTTTCCCCATAAATTAATTCCCAGCACACGTCTGACCCCAGTACCAACGAAAACCCTAATTTCCGAAACTTCTGTCCTCGGTACCAACTGAACGGTTGAAAAACCGGAAGCAAAGGGTGATCAAGGCCAAGATCCAACGATCCGTCGCGGAGCTTCCGTTAATTTCTTCGTTTGGAGAAAATTCAGCCAGCGGTGCAGCGATGCCTCGTGGAAAAAGGAGGCGGAAGTAAGGAAGCAGGATCGACGGGGATCGAGCTAAATGGTACGGGAATGAGAGCGTTTTTTACGAGGTTACCGACCACTCGAGCGGTGGAGTGGCTTTCGCTACGTTTTCGCCACCCTAGCGTTTATGACGGCTCGTTCAAGGCGTCCGACCACGACGAAGAAAACGCTCGCGCGATAATAAAGCCGGCGCGTGATGGAGTCGAGCTTTCGAACGAGTACGCACCAGTCGGGTATTCCCCGCTCTCTCTCCTCTGACGTTTTTTAAACGGTGTCGGGCCAGTTCTGTCCTGGAATTAAAAATGTCCGCCGTGTTCCACCCTGCCGGGGTACTAGCCGGCTGGCTTACGCCGCCACGGCGACTGACTTGGCACGCGGAGGATTCAATTAGGTAATTGAAACGCTATGAAGATTTAGCGTCCTCCGTTTCTTCCCTCTTTTACGCGAGCCCCCGTTTTTGTGGCCCAAGTTGTATAAATCGAGAGGAATGGGCTGCTCTGGATAATGTGTTTATCTTGAGAAACCCTGCCCGTTCCGGGCTGCAAGTTTACGGAATCTAGAAATGGTTGTGTTTATACCGGGGGTTAACTGATTATTACTGACATTACGAACGAGCAATAAAATTCCCTTTTAGAGCCCTTCCTCAGGTGTGCTACCTTCGAATTAGCACTTTTGTTTTACGCTGAACGAGACCCCGGAAAGCTTCTTCGTTCACAGCCATCTAGCTCACTCGGTTACGCTACTGGCTAAGGTATGGCTACACGTGCCGGGGAGCAGAGTATTGTTAACGTTACTTTTAGACCGTGGACAGTGGTTTCGAAATTGCTCAATTATTTGCGAATTGTTGGGGCTGCGACTGCGACACCGAGGGTTAGGCGTGCTTTGCCATTCTTCCAGTTTATTAAGCAGTATACCTAAACGCGAAAGTACGGAACATTTACATCTACCTAACCCAACAGATTGGACAGTTACCATTTCACTTTTATTCCACGTCTGTGCTTATAATTATGAAAGTGGTCTAAGTCATAGACTTAAGAAGAATGATTTTATTATTTATTTCGTGTTGCATTCATTCATGTTACGACAAAATATATTTATTTTGATTCTATCGCAATTAATTTTATAATTTAGGACTAATAATTTTATTTTTATTTTTTTTATTATTTTATTAATAATAGAAATTTATAATAAAGACCGAAGCTTTTAATATTTCAGAAGCAAATATAAGTGACTTAGACCACTTTCATGATCATAGGCACATTTGTGTTACAATTTTTTAATAGGGATCCAAATGACCTATGTTTATAAAGATTTTTGTACTATTTAGTGACAGAATATATTGGCACAGTTTGGACATTAAAACCTGGGACACCCTGTATAACACATGTGATTAGAATCACCCAATGTCAACTGCTTGCTCTATATCCACAACTATGGTATTCTGCATTAAAATATTTTATTAACACTAGGTTTAAGGACATGTCTCCTATACTATTTGAATATGAACGAAATAAGACATTTTGTTTAATAGTAACAGCTTAGAAAGCAATATAATTGTATGCTATTAACTTGAACATGATACTCTGAGATATATAGTTACATAAAATTTATAATATTCATGGAAATTATTTTTATTTAAATGTAAACGGTTTCTTAATTCTTAATTTTCCTCGTGAAGTTTGGAATATGTCAAAATGACATATTCTCACGTAAATTTAATGTCAGTCGCTAACTGTTATCCTAGTTTAATGAATAATTCAACTGAAAAATCTGAAATATTTTGGAAATTAATTTTTGAAATAGCATAAGAATATTGACTCGTGGCTGGATTTCTCAGTATAGCATTGTATGTCAGTGACCGAGCCTATCGCAAGGAAAGAGTTAATATGAGCCCAAAGGAGTGAATCGCTGTCAGGTGCACGACCTGGACAGCGAATCGACGTTGTGAAACATCGTCGTCATAAGTTACATCTTACTGAAGAGAAATGCTTTCAAGATCCTCCTAGTCCTTCGTGTCCAACCAGGATCAGCCAAACGCTTTTCTAGCCATTTCCAAAGATAATCCCCCTTGGTCTTCATCCTCTATCCCTACTCAACGTCGCGGGATCTGTCCTGGAGGCAAACAATGCAGGGTTGCACGCACGACTAGGTCCCATCCAGCCTCGTCACCCTGTCACCCTCTCCTTTTCCCGCTCGACCGAGTGTGAAACCAAGAATCAGAGGGTAGACACGAGGAGTCGTGGTCACGACCTGCCTTCACGTACCGTTTATACCAGGTGTTTCCAGGCAGGGTCGAAATTATAGCAGGCTAGCTCGTGTAATATTATCCACCTCGAATGTACGTACACGCATATGAGAGATAAGGTGCAGCCAGGTGAACCTTTCTCCGTGTTCCCTCGACGATCATCATCATCCCTTTTGTAATCCCGTGTATTTTTATGATTCACGGCCTTCAGAGCACCGTCGCGGCCTACTAATCGGATTTCTTTCGCTCGGCGAGACGGGATACCTCGAAGGGAATTAAGAGAGAACGCCGGGTCCGTGAATGAACAGCTTCCGAAGCGATTTTCAGAACGATCCTCGCTTGTAGTCCTTTCAGTTGGATTGCCTTGGACGAGGGTAATAATTGTCTGGCCGTGTACCTTGAAATTTCGTAGACAGGTGCGGAGTGAAAGAAGCCTGGATCTCATTTCTTTCACGGCTCATCCGTGGCAGTCGGATGTTGAGGTTAGAGGATGAGCCGGGTTTCCACTCAAATGTGTTCTTAAGAAACGAATTATTGGGATCCGGGGCAGGAGTAATCTGATGATACAAGTTTTATTGGCTTCAGTTATAAGTAATTGCCTGTGAAGATAGCGAGCTATGAAACTTTCTAGAAATTGCAAACTCTGTTGCGATCTTTAGATCTACTTTGTGTGCAAAGAAACGGTAGTCTAGATATAGTTACTGAAGAAAGCAAACCGAATGCCTGTGAATTTTATTGCCTGACACGAAACAGTGATAACACTGAAACTGTGATGATCTAGTTAACCAAACCTGAAATTATTAACCTATAATGTACACTTAAATACATTACTTCCTTATTTGAACGAATGTCAATATTGATTTGATCGAAAACAATTTGTACATTTTTAATTATATAAACATGAGATAGCTAAAAATATTTTATATAGTTTTTTAGTCCCAGTATTACAGTAGAATTTATCAGAACATATACTTTAGTGAAATTATGCTATCAAGTTTCTAACCTGCAAGATGAACCTAACCTATATTGGTCGACGAGTGTAGCTAACGAATACAAAGTTGATACCAAGAATTAATTACTTTTAAATGAACCTGATACTTTTAGGTTAGTATATTCAAAATGTTTTCTTTGTTATCTCTTGTAATCATAATTATATACAACAGAAATGTTCATTCGTTTAATATACACTACTTCTCTATTTGGATGAAAGTCAATGTTAATTTCATCGAAAACAACTATATTTGTACATTTTTAGTCATATGGACGTGAGATACCTGAAAGTATTTTATATAGTTTGATACTCCCAGTACTACAATATATCAGAACGTACATTGTGGTGAAATTATGCTATCAGGTTTCTAACCTGCAAAATGAACCTAACCTATATTGGTCGATGAGTCTAGCTAACGAATACAAAGTTGATACCAAGAATCAATTATATATAAATGAATCTGGTCCTTTTAAATAGGTATATTCAACATGTTTTCTTTGTTATCTTTTGTCGCCATAATTATATACGATAGTCATGCTCAATCGTTACAAATACATTACTTCTCTATTTAAATAAAAGTCAGTATTAATTTGATTGGAAACAACTGTATATTTTTAATTACATAAACGTGAGGTACCTAAGAATATTTTATATAGTTTGTTAGTCCCAGTATTATAATACAATTTATCAGAATGTACACTTTGGTGAAATTATATTATCAAGTTCCTAACCTGTAAGACGAACCTAACCTATGTTGGTCGATGAGTGTAGCTAACGAATACACAGTTGATACCAAGAATTAATTATTTCTAAATAAATCTGATACTTTTAGGTAGGTATATTCAACATGTTTTCTTTGTTATCATTTGTAATCATAATTATATACGAGAGGCATACTCATTCGTTGCATTAATTCGTTTCCGGGCGTAACTATGCTATCCTGTAACGTACAATCCTCAGCTTTCAACTATTCTGAAAAAAACGTTATTTTCATAATTATCTCGTTCCTTTTACAACTGCAAGATCATTAAGTGTAACTGTAATACAAGTCACGTTATCATAGTATGTTCACGAAAGCGGCTGCACCACTTCATAACTATGCTATTTACCATACCTTATTGAGAACGGCTACGAGCATTCTCCGTTACCCCAATTCCACCTGCTATTAAGCCAACCTTTCAGAAAACTCCGGTATGCCCGAATTCTACCTCGAAAGCCCGACGTTTAACCCGGCACGCTCGACGATTCAGCGATCGAAAATTTTCCAATTATCTGAGTAAACGCAGATGGCGCGTCCCTCGCGGGATCATGGCGTGCAAAATTAATCGGATCGGCCGTTCTTCCCGCTCGTGACGTTCCGCTTGAAGCGGCCAGTGAAATTTTTTCCACGACCGAGAACGTAGGAGAGGAGAAGGGAGAGGCGGCGCGCGTCTCTCTGCTGTTCCAGAGAGATCCACGTGGAGGGTTAATCAGAGTCGAGGTAAACAAGCGGACGACCAGCTCGCCTGGTAATTAGTAAGGTCCGTTAAAGTGGATTCCGACACTGGCGCCGCAAAAAAGGAGCGACACGAGGACGATTAAAAGCCTGCTCGACTTCGCGCTCCCTTTTTCGCGTTTCAACCCCCGCTACGGCTAACTGGCCACCCCGTGCGATGGCCCCGGCTGATCTCCGTCTTCTATTCTCATGACGAAGTTACGGGGAATCGACGAATTTCCTGTTTCATTAATTTCTCTTTTACTTTCCTTCGACATTTTTCATCTGAAATATGGCTTATTTTTAGATCATGCATAATTTTGGGTGCAGTTATGTTGAAGGTACAATAAATAAAAAAGTATAATAGTAGATTTATGACGTTGTATATACTTCTGTTTTTCTAAAAATTAATTTATTATTATTATTTAACACTAGAACTATTGGTTTGTAATGTCTATATAGATAATGTCTATATAAACGATTTTAATTAAAGTAGTTATAATAGAAATAAATATGGATAAATTCGTGGAAAATTACTGCATATTTCCAGTAATTTCAAAAGCACAGAATTCCAAACAAGTTAGTTTGACATCCTTCACAGTGCTAATACTCTATCCAAATGCAGAGGCGAATGTTATGTTCACAGCAATCTTCATACTATGATGAAAATACAAAGTCGGAAGAAACTAATTATTATGCTATACAGCTCCTTTCATGTTTGAAAAACTTTGTTTTAAATATTTTGTTACACAGCGGGGTCTGCAAGCTTGCAAGTAATTTAAGGTAGCTAAGCTAGGCAAGTCACTCTGGCTACTAAATATGAAGTAAGTTTCAGATACAAAATTAAGTATGAATTAAATACTGGGTAAAAGAGGGTTAAAAAAGGAACATTTTTCGTCTAATAAACATACTTTCAATCTCGCCTTATTTTCTCGTAATAAGACTTCAAAGATGCGGATGTTAGGCTCCTACGAAGAGCAACCCGTTACACAGTGGACTCTTAAGTTCAACACTCTTCGTTCAGAATTGTACGGTAGAATCGTGTTTTAACATAGGAGTCATTCACTTAGAAGAGAATATCAATGTCTTAAACTGGAAAACAAAATTCCATTCATCATTTAAAAGTCGAAAACGATCGTTCGTCATTTTCATTCTCGATTTAACGCGAACCATCCGAATTTTTTCCAATCGCGCTGTAAACTTGCGTCCCACTCGCTCTTTTTAACGCAAGAGCAGTGCGTCCTCGCGGAGAGCGAATAATAATAGTAACAGCGGGAACGGGAGGGTGGAAAAAAGGGAAGATAAAATGAAAGCAAAAAGAAGCAAGTCCGACGAAACGAAATACCGTGCCGCTGCTGCTGAAGGCTCAGCACCGACCGAGTTTTTCAGCGGCATTACCGATTTATATTTTATATATAAATCGCCGGATTTACCGTTGGATATGTGCGTTTTTAGTGTATATCCTTGCAGCGAGAATGCACCCCGTCAAACGTTCCCTCGCAGCCTGGGAAACGTGGAAAAACGTGGCCCGTATTTTCCGCCTTTCTGTTTTTCACCAATCCCATCCTCTGCTCTTTGCAGTATCCCCCTTTTTCGTTCTCCGCGCTCTGTTTCTCCGTACTTTTTGCTTTGGTGGAAAGGGTGAAAAGCAGCCGTTAAGCATGGGGTGGAAAGTGTTCAGGTGAGTGCAGGCGAGGGTGCAAAGAGGGTGGGCGAGTGATGATCGGCGAATTTTTCGAAGATTTAGATTCCTACCGAATAGCAAATATATTTTTGTACCCTTCTATCCCTTCTCATTAGCACTAGAATTCCGTCAATATGGCGGATTTCGAATTTTTTACTTCTCAATTACTGCAAACGTGACATTATTCTAAGCGAAATTAGCGTTATCCGTTATTGAAATAGGCATATAATTATATGCAAGTACCTATTTATTTCGTCACACAACCTTTATTATTATTATTATTATTATTATTATTATCAGTGGTGAGTGTAAAAGAGGGTGCAAAGAGGATGTGTGTGAGTGATGATAGGTGAATTTTAGGAAGATTTAGACTTCTACCAAATTGCAAATATATTTTTATACTCTTCTCTCCCTCCCGATTAAAGCTAGAATTTCGTCAATATGGCGGATTTCAAATTTTTCGATTTTCGATTACTGCAAACGTGACATTATTCTTGGCAAAATCAGCGTTATTCGTAATTGAAATAGGTATGTAATTGTTCATAACCCAATCTTTATTATTATTATTGTTGTTATTATTATTGTCGTTATACTTCATTTGGAGTATACACTATAGCACAGTAAATAAAAGCAATAGAAAATGTAGTATAGAATCGTGATCTTTTGGATGTATAGGGTTTCAATTAAGGCAGTTATACTTGCACTCCCCATCGCGGGAACTATCGCGAGTGCAAACACTCTCAAACTAATCATTCGCCATAGAATAAACAAAAACTCAACCCCTGGATGGCCCAATTAAACGCGAAGCAGCCAACACTGTTCCAATAATTACGCCAATTCGCACCCCTCTGCAAAGTCACGCCCTCTTCTTAATAGTTTTCCGTCGAACGTACGTCTACGCGGGCAAACGCACTTCCGTATGTACGTACGTACGTGCGCGCGCGCGCGCGCAATTTCACGTGTAAACCGTACTGGAACACTGTCTCTGCTGATAGGCGTGGCTGAGAGGGGCGAGAGGGAGAACAGCCGTCCCAGATAGTCGACGCTTTGTATTTGCCCATTAATAGTGAACTACCATCCTGGCTGGGTTGCCTAGTCGGTGCTGAGAAATTAGCGGAGGCGCTAATTGTGTTACGTAACCTAGTTAGCGATGTGTGCACTTGGAAATTTGAAGCGAAGATCCAGCCTTGCGCCCTCTCTGCCCTGTCGAACGTGCTTTTTCGTCCTAATTAGCTGATCGCCGACGTTTCAGACTGTTCTTTCTTCCACTTGGCCCCTGCCCTCCTCGACGTTCCTCGGTGACTCTGCACTTACATACGTATAGAATGATTCTGTTCATTTATTATTACAGGTGTTCACCGTTTTCACCTATACCTATGCTCTTGGCTTTGTGGAAATACTTAAGCTCGAGGAACTATTCTCAACTATCGATCATGACTTCTGATGAATAATTTGTTCTTTTACCTTACCGCTTCAAAGACTCTTCTAAGTAGTATTTTTGCTGAAATGTCACTGATCACATGAACCAGAGAAATAATTGTTAACGCTAGTTCTGTGGAATTGTACGTCAAGACTATACATTATCTATGCTTAAATTTTACTTTTTGTATTTCAGTATTACCTTACACTTTACTACGTTTTGTATTAATCTTTGCTTTTTATATTTTATTGGTCTTCGATATTTTTTAAATCTGAATTGACTTGAGCATTCGTCGGATTTTTATTTTTCTAACAGATATTTTAAAATTCTATGGTACAGTAAATAATATTTACTCCCAAATTTTGAGTCCGAGCTAAAATCTAGTTTAAATATCTTTTCAAATATCTAAAGTCTAGTCTCTGATGTCTGAAATAATTAGAAAATTTGGAAATACAATTTTTGAATAAGTTATCGAAATAATTTCAGTTATAAATGAATTTGTCAAAAATTGTTTTACGTGTGACGTTCAAAATTTTCGTATATTTAATTTCGATCATTCTGTTCTTTCGTTAATTTGTGGAAATAATATTATCGAAGATTGGTAATGGTTAATAATATTTTTCACGTTCTTATTTCTTTACGAGGTTACTTACAGTGATATATTCGAGCGGTTTACTACTCGAACAACATTCATGAATTCTAACCTCTCGGATCGCCGAAGAAGGCGAGATTACGTTAAATTCCTGAAAGTTCAGTTCACTTTGAGGAGAAACAGGCGAACCATTAAAAACTCCCGAAAAACTTAAATAATTCTTCGGCCCCGAGAGGGATGAATAACCGGGAATTCCAAATTCCAACGAAAACTGAAACATTAAAAGCTCTCAACGCTCAAAGGGAGCGGTACATTAACAATTCCTCAAGTTCTCTGGAATTTTCCTCAGAATCGATCGAACGTTGCTAACCTGCTAGAAGCAGAGACCAAAACATGAGAAAATTAGTTCTCAACGAGCAAAAATTTCTGTTGCTCAACACTATTCCACGCACATAACCTTCAACAGTAATCTTCAACGAGCGATATTCCTACATTTTTTCCTATGAAATGTGTGAATTAGTATTAAAATAACCGTGCTTAATGCATTCTGCATCGAAGAAGATATATATCATCAAAATTTTATTTTAAATACCTTTAAACGTAAAGAAAATTTGGTATTTTAAAGTACAGATATGGTAGACCGATTATAGGTTAACCTAACCTAAAATAAAATAAAATAAAATAACCGTGCTTAATGCATTCTACATCGAAGAAGATATATATCATTAAAATTTCATTTCAATACCTTTAAACGTGAAGAAAATTTGGTATTTTAAAGTACAGATATGGTAAACTGATTATAGGTTAACCTAACCTAAAATAAAATAAAATAAAATAAAATAAAATAAAATAACCGTGCTTAATGCATTCTATATCGAAGAAGAAATATATCATCAAAATTTCATTTCAATACCTTTAAACGTGAAGAAAATTTGGTATTTTAAAGTACAGATTTGGTAGACTGATTATAGGTTAACCTAATCTAAAAGACCATATTACAGAATAACTGTATGACTCTTGGCATTTTGTACTTAAGTTCTTCTTCTATGTATCGTCATAATTAACCTCTTCAGAGATACTAGCATATTGTGTACGTTGAATTTTTTTTTGAATTATGATTATTACAATTGAAAAGAAAATTAGAGTCAGTTGGACAATAATTATTCGTCATAAAATTCCTCAACAATAAATAAAACTTTGTGTTATCCTTATTAAATTGTTTTCGATATAGAAGAAATTAAAGAAATATTTTCCATTTAAAAAAATTCTTCCCTGATGAGGTTAAAGAAAGGACAGTACTCGATCAATAGCCATCGACTCAGGGTGTCTTTACTCATAACCAAATCCTTTGAATATTTTTCTAGAGGCATTATGAAAATATTTCGACCCAGTTGCGGAAGTACAGAATAATCGAATTATATTACTATTCTCGTGTCGTTTACGGATGCAAGACTGGTGAATTTTAAGCTCGAGTCGTTTCATTGAATGATGCATGTGCGTGCGCGCGCGCGCGCCCAAGCCTGACGAATGACTGATAAATGCAGCGTAAACGCCACTCCCTGGACGCCATAATAAACTTTTCAAATATTAAAAAGCCTTTCGACGCGGCCCCATCATCGGATTCGCCGTTAAGCTGCGTAATGGCGAAAAGTATATTATGCTGGCTGAGCGTGGATAAGCCGCGTTATCGACGACCAAAACCACCCCGTGAACCGTGAATATAAATTCGCAGCTGAACACGAACACGCGTATTTTAACGAAAGAATTTCGTAGTCGTCGCTAATTCTTAGACTCTTGCGACGAAAGTGCCATTTTCGCATTTCACGCGATTCTCGAATTTCGTATTCAATGCACAGGATATCGTAAGCCATGCTTTGATTTTAAAACAGCAAGGAATATTTAAAAAATCCATTTTTTCCTTAAAATAAAATTATTTCAATGATATTTATATCTACTTTAAAAATGAAGGAGTTACAAAATTCCAAAGTCATTTTGACTTTAATAATCGAAATTAATTTATACGTCTTTTAATTTTGTATAATATTATAATAATACTTCTTTTAATAATTTAATAATAAAATTTTGTATAATATTTCAATAACACTATAATACTTCTATGGTTTTGTATCAAAAGACGTTTAATTTCGATATTAATTTTGTAAAAATTCGATATAAAATGGATCTATAGTTTTGCATTAAAAAACGTTTAATTTCGAAATTAATTTTGTAAAGTTTCGGTATATGGTGGCCAATTAGTTTTGCGAAAATTTGAAATGTGCAGGACAATGACAGTTGCAATGCATGATTTTTTTAAAAGTAAATATTCTTTTGGAAATTTTGACATTTCATATTCGCTAAAAATGATATTACAAGAGAAATAATTAATTTCTTTCCTGTCCGCATTGTGTCACTCCTCCGGAATCCATTACGGAATGTCACTTGTAAAAGGTTGGAAAATTCAGGACCACGGCGTGATTTCCTAGATGCGACGGATTCAACAGCGTTTCCTGTTCCAATTGGATCTCACAAGTCACCCTTCGTTTCAGGATCACGGTGCACGTAAACTCGTGACGACAAGCTTGCGTTGCACGATGCATATTTATATATTTACGTGGCTGGTTGAAAACAGGTAGGAAGGATTCGAGCAGTCTAGTTACACGTGCACTCTGTATACGATTAAAACTCCGTTCGTATGGTGTCGAATTGGAACACAGTTTCACACGTACACGAGCGCCTGTTTCGGCACTCTTGATGTTAGAACACCACTTATCCGTGAGAATTCATGGGTTAGAGTAACCCTGGCTTCGCGGTCGTGTAACGTCGCGACACCTAACGATTAGTATATCGAAGTTGCTACCACCAGCAGAGGCGTTTTTGGAATATTACCAGTAATTTACAGTCGAGTGGTCGTTGCTCTAGTCGGAGCTGAATATCGTGACAGCCAGTCCTCTACTTCGTAGAATTGAAGTGAAGAATAGTGTTTTCCTGAAGTACAGTCGCTTGCTCTTTGATTTGTGTCAGGTAAAATGAAACGATAATTATATCCTATGATATTTGGGACTCTGTGACGATGTTATGTGGCCTTCACGAGGTTATGAAATACATGTATCAGCTCTGAGACTTGAAATGTGTCTGTATATTGTCACTAAGTAATTCTTAGTTGACAGCGATTAGTGACGGACGGCTCTTTAAACAGGTTTAGGTACTTTATTCTTCTCTGCTACTTTCTTCTTTTGGTTTGGGTATTGTGAGGATTTAACATAAGATCTTTGGTGTTGTTCTTTCATCTGTTTGTAATTTTCTGACTTGGATTTTCTTGCATTGTTCTGGATGATAACTTTATCTTCATTGTCAAAGATCATACTGTATCTCCTATTTTGCAAAATGCGTCTCCACTGAATACATTTATATTTATTTCTGACATGTCTCTTACTTGCTTATTCGTATTCAGTCTGTCTTTGATGAGAGAGAATGTGCACAGTGATTAACAATAAGGAATTCGTCATACTGTCTAGTCTATGATTTAGGATTAGTTAAAATGGTTAACTGTCAGTATAAAGAAGTCAATAAATAAGTCATTTGTTAATTGAAATTGAAATAGTAACGATAATAATGATGTTTTAGGTGTATTTATTAAAAGGAAAATGTATATCGTCACTAGATTGCTCTTCATTGACAACGATTAGTGACAGATGGCTCTTGGACGAGCTCGTATATAACTTTGAATAGTAAATGGATTGTAAGAGTTATTTTGATACTGTGTATTTTTACATGCTACGTGCTACCAGGTCTAGCATTTATATAGATCCTTGACAGGGCTATTTTAATATTGGATAGAATGAATAATGAAGTTTTCGAATTTGAGGTGCAGGTATTTCGGAAAACTGAATTATTGTCCCATGCCCCAAGTACTTGGTGTATATGATAGCCAAGCATCAATATGTCATCGTATATTATCTGTGCTACGAGGTCGGCAATATATTTCTTATTGCAATTAATAACACTGCCAAAATGGTATTTCAACGATTGACAGCGTCTCTGAGGACTTGGAACAAGCCTATTCTTGATCTTAGAAATTTTGAACTCCACGATAATAAATTTATGAAATTGAATTTACAAGAACCGATTCGGATCATACGATTTCCAGACTATACGATTTCAAGATCGTGCGTTTTGTTTATTTTGACATATACAATTTTAGCACTTTACAGCCTGATCTAAGCACTCAACGTCTATTGAGTAGTTATTATCTAATAGCTAGTATCTGATATACTACCCACTGTCTAATATTCAATTACGCACCAATGTTCGATAGTCAGACTGTAGTGCCCAAATTCCATTATCCAGCAACTAGAGTTCAGTGTCTAATGTCCAATACCTGATACAATATCTATTATCTACTGTTGAATACCCAACTATCTTGGATATCAACGTCTGATAGTCAGATCTGAATGTCCAATGTCCATTATTGAGTAGCTGATGCATAGTAACCAAGGTCCAACGTTTAATCCAATATTCACCCATCCTTTATGGAGAATTCAGATCCCAGTAAAGAGCTATCCAATGTCCTGATCTATGAATTTTTCAAACAATTCTACTCTACAAATGTACTCGAACTCGTCTACTGAGATGTATTTGCAGACTCCAATATCCTGAGCTGCAATAGAACAAGATGAAACTTTATTTCGCATCAAAATAGCTTACCATTTGGAACGAACAAAGAGAGTTCATTGAACCATAGAAACTTACATAAACTGAAAAAATTAATCACCACGTGGTGGCGCTAGTAGGATTATCTCGGCTCATAGTCTCGTGACCGTGTAACGTTGCAACACCTAATGACTGCCTCAGCAAAATGGCCACTAGATAGCAGCGGAAACGCTTCCAAGATACTGTTATTGCTGAGAGCTGAATGGAATTCACAAGTTGAGGTCGCACTAAAGACACTAATAGCGTTCTATTAAACTCGCTAGCTCGCCTCATGAAATTACGAAGATAATACATCACCGAAGTACCCGGCGGTACAATTACATTGAATTTTCGGTAGGCGTGGAACAAAAAGTCGCTTAACATGCACACGGAACAATCATCAACTAGACCCTGGAACGATCCACTGACAACCTGAGAAGAGAAAAACGGTGAAACACCGGTTATGCTCGCTTCTGGAAGGACAGGTTGCCAAAAACACTTGACCAAACGATGGAACTTTAAAATTGTCGCCGATCAATCGATGCTGCCTCGCGTGGTGTCGTATGAAAGGGTGAAAAAGGCGACGGAAGGACGGTTCGACGAGGCCCCTCGTGTGCAATAATTACGAGGTTCTCGTGGAAATCATCAAGGGCAAGTGGAAAGTAGGAATGAATGGAATCCAGGCCGTTTTGTCATCGATAATCCATAAGGCGGAACGACGACGTGGCACGGTATCAAGGCGTCATTGAATAGGGGACGCGGTGAATAGAGAGAGGGGCCAAGAAGACCTATTATTCGATTGCTCATTATTGTTTTACGATCCTGGCAAGCCATCCAGCCGGCTCCGAGGGCCGTGCAGTCGGTAATAAAATCAAAGTACCCCCGATGCCGGTTGATTCTTTCACGACAGGGGGAGAGAGGAGTTAGGGCAACCCGGGAACGTGGAGTGGGTAATTACACGCTGGCTGGACGTGTTAATTTTAGGCGGAGCTGTCGACTTCTGTCCTTCTTGAGCATGGCTTCTTGTTTCCTCCACTTGGTGGCTACTTTTTGGGATTCTGGCCGCGGCTGGGGTTGATGGTAATTATTCGAAGGGTCGGACGTGCCGGGAAAGGCAAGCTTCTGTTCAGTTTTTGGTTGGCACCGGTGACTTCTGGGTGGAATAATTATTTTCGTCCTGCTGATCACCCGGTCTTACATTTAATACTGACATTAGAAGCTTAAATATTTTCCAAACTCCGCTGTCTACCCCTCTATTACTCGTGGATTACGAAAAGGCATCTTCTCAAAGGTGGGCGACGGGGTATTCACTGAAAACCGGTGTAAGTGAAAAATTAGCCGCGATTAAACGGAGGAATCGTCGGAGGGAGTGTCTACGCGGGTTTCTTGTTAGCGAGAAAAATTACGGGATATCCTGGGGAAGGGACGCTCGGCTAGGTTAAATACGATATTCCCTGGAATTGCTTTCACACGACCGAATTTTGTGTTTTCTCGGAGTTGAAGCTCGAAAACAACTTAAATGGGAGCCGAGAGGGCACTTTATATTCCCTCCCTTTCACAGGGAACAATGTACGCTTCCTGAGAAAGATATCCGTGCCAAATTCTTAAGAAACCGACCCCTGGATTGTTGCTGCGGATCCAGGCAGCGTTGCAATTAATCCCTTCAACCCTTTCAACCCTCCAAATCATGTTTTCTCTTGCAAGCCACTCTGATCCTCGATATTTTCTCTACCAGCTACATTTAAATCTGTGCGGCGAGGAAGTAGAGTTCCGGGAAATTTTTTGACACTCGGTAGCCTTGTTCAACGAATGGGGTTGTTAGGCACGGACACAAGGGCGAGTTTTTATCGCACGAGTAAACACAGGGATGAAGTCGCGACGGTGGTGCGTTAAAACTAAAGCGAGGGTAGACTCTGAACGCATAAATATTCGAATGGCGACCTTCATAAGCGGATAAAGATCTCGATAACTCTCGTGGGCGAATGTACGGGACGACTAGGATGCGTGGTACGTCTCGGCACACAATGGGAAACCTGAATCCTCTTTGGCCTCCTTCGATATCTTCCGATGCAGCTCGAAATCTCTCGATACCCTCTTTTGTGTTTGTTTGGCAGACCGGACGTGCGGAATGATTCGCTACTCTCGTTGCCCTGATGGAACGTCATGACTGCTTTGCCGTGTATTTTCCTACGGTTCGCGATTCACTTTTCATTTCGATGCGGAGGCTGATTTATGCAGTTTTCTACGCTCCGCGTTGGGAATAGTGGAATCTTGCATAAACTTTTGCCGGAGAATTTTTACTGGTCTCTGTTGTCATGCTGGAACTATGAATGGAGTCAAATCTTGGGCGAGGTTCAACGATTTTTACTCTTGACCGTTGTCATGCTGGAACTATGAATGGAGTCAAATCTTGGGCGAGGTTCAACGATTTTTACTCTTGTCGAGTTCTTTATACTTTTCTTCAGAATTGCGAAATAAAAATAGCAGCAGGTTATTCTTCTCGAAAAACTGAATCAAAATCGTGTAAAAGTTCTTTCCCTGGGGTCCATGGTTTATGAGAAAAACGATCCTGAACTTTGTAGGGCAGGGCTCCACCGCGCGCACGCTCGCCGATATTCAACGTCGATTTTCTCGAATATGACGAAACCTGATTAAAATAAGTATTGGATATTTTTTACTCAGTTTTTCGCGTAGAGTAATTTCCTCTACTTTTGAACCCCAAATTTTAATCGTATTTGCTTTAATTATAGTTTTTCTTGCTATTCTTTTAGTTTTCGGTGAGGTTTGTTTCACTGTTATAAATTTCCTATCGTATACAGAAGATAATTTATTGCCTATTTCGAATTTGAATTTCAGAAGCACTTTGTAGATTAAGGTTAAAAAATAACCAAGCGAAATACATTTCGCAATTAAACTCGCGCCGAGAAGTTCGCCAATCTTCCAACAGCAGGGGTGAGCTTAAGCCTCCACCTGCAACCCTTCCACCTCCCCCTCAACGGTTCTCAAACAATCATCCCCCTCGGACATAGGCAGCCAGCGGAGAATCCGTAGCACGAGAAAGCTCGATTTGCCGCAGCTGCTTCGATGGATCGTTAAAATCGACCGTAAGCTGTAATTCGGATCGACGAGGCGCGAATTTCTGCGTTCCATAATACCATTTCCTTTTTTTCTTCTTTCTCCATCCGCGGCTCTCCCCTTCCTCCACCTGATTTCATGTTTGAATGTTCCTCGACGAGATTTTATTAAACTGTCTGCGATCACCGATGGTGAAATAAAGAGCTCGAATTAGTACCACGAACGTTTTGCGGCTTAACAGACACGAAGCTGCCTGAAAATTATCTTGTTTCGATTGTATTCATTTCATCCGATAGCCGTTGTTTTCTGCGTTAAAAATTGTACTCTTAGGTATATCGTAAATTCGGAGGCGAGTATTGCATTCGAATATATAGGGTGTTTCAACATAAGCAGCACAATATTAGCATTAGATATTTTCGTATCGAGAAATGTATTTTTTGGCACAATTGATACTACAATAAATTTGAGAATACCTATGCTGTGACCTTGAGGTGACTATGAACACTGAAAAAGTAATCAAATATGTTTAAAATAATTTAGAATCCAAATCGTTCCTCATCAATATAGGTACGTTTGTATCTAACAACCACTGAATAACCTATAAAAAGTCATAAAAGGAAATGAACATGAATTTTATAGCATGAATATAAAAATTATTGGATATTGTATATAACAATAATTTCAGGATAAAAGTTGACAGTGATTGCTGAACTGAACTGAATTTGGATATAATTTACTAAAATATTCTACTCCAGGTTGAAAGTCCCAAGTCGAGTAGTATTCCGAGGCGAACCTAACCTCAAAGAAAGATCAAGACTCGATCGAACGCCAATAAACATAGGTCCAATTGGTCGTGACAAGGAGGAACGCAATCTGGAGGAAGAAGGAGCTCGACAGGTGGGGGAAATTCAAATGGAAGAAGACGCGGAATCCGCTGAAAACTGTCGCACCACGAAATGGAAGCAATAAAATGGCTCAAAGGGCGTCGCGTGCACGTCCCACTCCCGTTTCAGGGAATTCGACTTCCTCCTCCGGGGACCCGGCTAAATGAAATAATTTCTCGCAGAACGATTTGTTTGCCAGCACAATAAAACACGCGCGACCGGCGAAGATAAAGGAGAAAGGTTCGATTGGCGTCGAGACGCGATTTCCTCCCCCCATTTCCTTGTTCTCTGTCTCTTTAGAATGTGACGGCTCTAGAGAGGCGTCCATCGAAATCAGAAGACGAGTGGGTAATCCCGTGCATAGGTCCACGGGAACAGAGAAGTCCTGGAGGATATCGAGAGACGACATCAAAGAGAATTCCACTTAGCATTGTGCATGGCTGTTTGCATTGTACATTTGCGTTCGACGAGAGCAGCCTTCAATGGCGGACGCACGCACCGTGCATATCGATAACGAAGCGTCGATTTTGTGATCGTTTGGCTTTCTTTGCAATCGCTATAGGAGGTATTTGATTAGTGATATTTTCGGGAAACGTGGTAACGTGTACTCTCGGCAAAATTATTACGATGTTAGCGATTTCGTGGCAAAATATTGCGAAAAAATAGAAGAATTAACTATAAATTCGGGATTAATTAAATGGCTTTTACTAATTTCAATGAATATTATAAAATTGGTAACTTCAAAATATTATTACTGTCTCTATATGCTTCTAAAATTTGATTACTAAGACCTGGTACATCTTACAGATATATCAAAAATGTACGGTGCAATGTATAGTGCATTTAACCTAATCTAACCTAACTTAATTCCATGAATTTAACCGGAAATGGTTGGTCAACATGAATTATCCAAAAATATATCTCCATAATAAGTTTGAGTATCGTACGACAACTGTTATATTAAATATTATCTAAAGCATCATTTTTATATTTATAAAATATTGTGAAATTTTCTTCAAACATAGATAACGATAAATCTTTTCCATTATTCTGTAGAATATATTTTATCCGAGACAATGTTTCGAATTTCCTACTTTTTGGTCTTGTATATATGATCATAACCTAAGTAGCATATCTGTATTTACAATTGTGTTGACAATTCGAAGAAATCCTATTAGCACTTGCTCCCGTGTTACGGAAGATGTAAACTAACCGGAGAAAATCCGAAATCATGTACTAAGTATTACAGCACACGGTTCCACGGTTAAATCTCCTAGACTTCGATGGCTTGAATCGGTGAGCTTCTCGTTCAGAAGCTTTCGAATATCTGATTGTGCTGGTGTGCGTTAACGGTGTGTTACACAGCCACTGTTACCTATGCCTTTGTGTGGCCTTCTGTCCCCAGCTGCCGAGAGATAACATCCAATTTGTGCGCAAACCAACGGATTTCGCGTCGGCCAGATTCTCGACTTCCTCTTCTGCGGTCCATTCTCGGATTCTTTGAAACTCTTCCTGTCTCTCCTCCACCCCTTGCTTCTCTGTTTCGTTCCCCTTCCACTTTATGTTTAACTTCGTTTCCTATATTCTTTCACTTTACCCGTTCTCATCTCATTTTCTTTCTTCGTGAAACTATGCTTCCAAACAAGTTATGTCTGTTTCTCTTGTCCCATTCTCATATTCCCTAATTTTTTGCCTCTTCCATTTCGATATTTTGGTCGTTCAATAGTAACTCTGGTTTATTTCGTCTGTTCAATAGATTTATGTCATGCCTGCAAAGAGTTGTGTAAATAAGATATGTTTAGTATAGGTTATGTCTTGTTCTTCTGCAAAGACTCATTATTTTTCTTATAATATTGTATTTAGGTAGATGGAGTTACATTGAGATAGAAATGGGATGTGCTAAAGGTGTGTTTTCAATGCTTCTACTTAGATGTATATTAAGTTATATAAGATGTGTAATTCAAATCAATTATATATTTTATTATGTATATCTTGGTGTATAGAATAATTGTAATTGATACACGTAGAACAATTGCTTCTTTCTCAGTGTATATTGCTACATTAATTTACATTCAGTGTACGCATTCAAATTGCTCTTGATACTGCTTAAATAGCATTACGCCAATCTTGTTTGTTGCACAATCACCACTATACTAAGATTACAATATTTTATACTATAAATCTATTACAAGGTAAGATTTGTGTGCATGTTGAACAGTTATTTTCTGTTACACAAGAAATCCTATATTAACTTCTTGTATTACACAGTCAACAATTATTGACAGTGCGTAGTTCTTTAAATTTATATTATCCAAGCACCAAAAATTTGTCCTCTCTTTATATTTCCTTTTCTGCTCAATATGTAATTTGTATTAGTATTAATACATTCTTTATACCATATTACTACCATAATCTTTTATGCTATATACTCAGCGTTGGTTAATTTTTCCTATTATACTGCAAACATTGCATATGATACTTTTGTGACATTCTAAATACTACATTAACCTCTTCCACTATACAATAAATAATATACAAGTCTTTTCTACTATGCTATGTGCACTATATCAATTTCTTATACTATAACATCACTGGTAAGTCCGTTCCTTAAGCATATCAACTCAAACACCTTTCACTTGTTCATAGTTTTCAATGTTTTCAATATGCACTACATTTGTTTCTTATACTATTCAATCTACATTATATCAGCCTATTCATTATGCAACTGTTAGGATATTTTTCATACTATACTGTTATTTTATGCTGTATATTCAATAGGATATTAGTTTATTATATGAAACAGTCAACACCATTTGAGCCTTTTCTATCAGGCAATTAGTCTCCTATGTTACACGAGTAACAGTATCTTCAGTCCCTTAGCAGTAATTTCAGTCCCTTAGGCTCATATCATTCCAAACACCAAATACCTTTTCTTCCTCACACTTTCTATGCTCGTCAGTCCCTTCAGCGACCCCTAGCGCATTATCAGCTTCTCCAAAAGGGATAATTAGATTTTGCCTGACGGAGGTGGCGAGCAGAATGGCCGGTGTAGCATCTCCATTTTGCTCGCGAGTGTATCATGAGCAACTCGTGTGTCGCGTTTTTTGCAAGTCAAAACCACGTCTAATTATTCAACGCGAACCCGACTAAATCTCTGCGCTCAGCTATTTTGCATCGCGTCGTTTGATGTGAAATAATACGCGCGTGGTAATGGAAGCGGGACGGGGTGAGCCGGAAATCGTGCGTTGTTGTTCACCCTGCAGCTTCGAAGGGACGAGGGTGGACCTATCAGGGGTTGGAAATGCGAGGATGCAACCGAGAAGAGAAAAGAAAAAAGAGAACAGAGAAAAGGGAGGAAAGGAGGTGGAGGGACAACGACCAGGTTGGTGAAAGGGCGAGAATGAAGACAAAGGACTAGAATGAGGATGGAGAAAGGGGAATTAAGATTTTTAGAGACGAGTGGAGGAGGAACGATAGAAAATGGAAGGACAGTATTTCTTTGCAAAGACAGAGGGATGAAATATGTAGGGAATAATAAAAGAAAGTATTTTCACCGAATTCTATAAATTTTACGAGTAAATTAAATTTTATGACGATGAAGGCAAGTTGAAAAATTTTTTAAATACAAAATACTTTATAATTATGTACCGTAGTAAATGTAAATTCCAGTGAAGCGTTCCAGGAAGCGTACGGCGAAATATGGTGAAAAATATTACGTTCAACGCGTGCTTATTTATTTATTGTTAACAGCTGGAAGCCTTCTGCTTTATGAAAGAATGAAGAATGAGGTTACTTGAATATTTATAGGGTGCTCTCGGTTCATTCATTTTTTCAGAAAGCAGTCATAAATTAATATTCAAATTTATACTGAAAGCGCTGACGAGGAAAGCCCTGCTCGTCGATCACGAGGCATTACTTTATTTATAAATCTCAGAAATTAACATAAACTGCGTTCTCTCGAGGCTAAGGGAAATCTATCAAACTCAAATTTTCATTAATAATCCAGCCCCTTATTTATCTGCTGAATTTCTATACGGAATAATATTACTACGGAACAAAGGAATAATTTATTTTACGTTCAGCGACTAGGAAAATCGACTGGGTTCGAGGAAAATTTGACAAGGAATTCGATTCGTTTTATGAATTAAATGTTTCGAGGCAAATGGCGTCTATGTGTGGAGCAGCATGATCGATTAATGTCTACGTCTTTCTGGAAAATTCCTGTGAATTTTCCAAAGCGACCTGTAATCTGGAATTAAGATCGTTTAAAGTGGACTTAATGGAATTACGGGGCGCACTACTCAACAGATGGCGGGACGATCGCTCTTTAACCCCACTCTCGTTGATCGAGAAAAATGGCTCCGCGTTGAGTTCGATTGTTTCGCGATTTTAATTAGCGTTCCCTCGAGTGTCGGCCACTTCTTTCTTTCTTGCACGAGAAATTTGTTCCTGAGGGGCGGTATATTAATTGCAAGAACAGAAGACCTGATGAAAAATTACTTTCCATTCATCTAGTACAACCAGTGGCTTGTTTTCTATCGCATTACTTTTCCTTTTCTCGTTTTGTTATAAAAATGATTTTCCAAAGAGCTTTATTGGATCCATTGATTTCTGCAGGAATATTTGTCGAATTGTTAATGTTTGTGTGATAAACGTTTGTACGGCGAAAGCTCTTTTCGAACTTCTCGTGAAAGTATTTTAAACCCGAAGACGAAGGATGAGTAATTGGATTCTGGAGATTAAAATTCTTTGAAGCGTTATTAAGAAATTGAAACGTTATATTTAATTACGTCTGAGAAGAGGAATATAGTGTTTAATTATGTTCGGGAAATGAGGATTCTCTTTGTTTATTCAAAGGTCAACAGAGTTTTAGACGAAATGAAAAAGATATCCGTATTATTTTAATTCGTTTTCACTTTCAAATTACTGCATGCGAATATAATCAATAGAATTCATTTTTCATAGATATTAAAATATAATAATAAAATTACACATAAATTCTTAATGAATTTACAGAAACAACAATTCCACAATTAATATTAAAATTAATGATATTCTTCTGAAAGATAATAAAATATTATTTCAGTTGAATGTTTATAATACTTCAGCATTTTGAACTTCCATATCTTGCAAAATTTAATAATATAACATTAATAATAGATTGTTATATTATAACTCATGGTAACATAATACAAGTAAATGCTTCACTTTATTTTGTATTATTTCTAAAATTAATTACGTAGAAATTACATTTTGCAACATCATTATCAATTACATGAAAATTAATAAATGGAAACTGTGCATTTGCTTAAATCTATTCATCCAAAGCTAACTTTGTTATAATAATTAATTAATTACTGTTGACATGAAATGATATATCAATTATCAGTAAGAATAATCGATAATTAATTGTTGCTGAAATTTTACAAATAATTCTGCAATATAAACATTTCGTGAAATTAGCGAAAGAAATAGATCCAGGGAACTAATTAGTCCTACGTCTAATTAGTAACTCAGTTACCAGGTAACATAACCTAACTGAGTTATCAAATCCAACTCCGCTTGTGTAATCTTCCCATCCAAATTGTTAAACATTCATGTAGAAACTTCATTTTCAGCCGACGAATGTAATTTTCCAGACAAACGCACGAAAAATCGTAGCCGGAAAAAAGATTTTACAGCGAAACCGCGTTCGTTTTTCCCAGGGCAAATATTATGCGAGTGTGTCGTAACCTGCAACACGGTGGTGGCGCTGTTAGACCTCGTTTGACCTCCATTAATAACGAACAGTTTATTCGCCGTAGATTGTAAACATAATTAAGGGTCTCGTTAACATGAGCAAACGATAGTAGGGACCCCTGCTTCCTGTTTCTCCCGGAGACGCGGAAGCTGACATGGAAAATAGAGAAAGAGGCTGACTTTTTGATCAAATGCCGCCCCTTGCTTGTTTGTTCGCCCACCCTTGCGCGCATGCGCGCGCGTACGTTCTCCCGTACTCTCGGATGTTAATTATGAATATTTAATTTCGAGTTACTCCGGTTCTCCTTCGTGGCAGAACGAATGGAAAATGTTCAACTAACCCCCGTGAGTCGCGTTTCGCAAAGAAACCGTTCGAATACTTAATAATTGATCATGACAATTTAATTACGTTGTTTCGTATAATTCTCAAAGTTAAATAGAAGGTTATCTTTAGACCTATCAGCTTGTTCCCCCTTTTAAGTATGCCACGATAAAAATTTCTCCTGTAGGCACCACATGGTATTAAAATAAAGGTTTCACGAAAATAAGTTGCATTTTTATTAGGAATTCATTGGAGGATCGTATCTAATTCAATTTCATCTTAAATTAATTTTAACCTGACTACGTTGTTGCTCACGACTATCTACATATTTTGGTTAATCTGTGGTAAAAATATAGAAGTATTGTAAGTTATTAATGATTAGTTTGATAGTAATTTATACATTTTTCTAACCTTTTCGTATTTCTTGTACAAATAGATCAAAATTGATATTTAGAAATGGCAGTATGCTTAGGTTAGGTTTCCTTCGGGACGTAATTGAGGTTAGGTTCGATCGAAGACTGTGTTTTCGAGGGAATAATTGAAAACACTTTTCACTTCTCATTTCACAATGAAGAAAACATCGTATCAATTCAAACGAGAATTTATACTTCAACAAATTTTCATTTCTGTAAAAGCAAATGAATGTTGTAATGGCTTGAATGGAAATATACAACCATGTAAAAAGCAAACTAATATTGCACGTAACAAGGATGGTACGAATTTATGTTGCTACCAGTTTTTATTGTCGTTGGTTTTAATAAACGAACTCTGTTTTTTGCAAATCCAGTACTTTTCCAAAATGAAAAAGCGTTTCGATGAAATTTAATTTACAAGAACAAAAAGTGAACAGGAATGAAAACATTCGATGACAATGTTCAGTTGATCTCTTCTCGATATTTACTTTCCATTATGTCGCAGGAAGCGAAATTTCGAACATTTTATGCACAATGAAATCATCGGTCCTGAAATTTTTTGAAATTGTGAAAACCTAATTTACTTTAAACGCGGAGTAAAAATTTTGATACACTGGTCCCGTTATGTATTCTTTTTATCTTTTATATTTTTGCTGAAATTTTCACCAAAAGTATGAAATATCGTAACTCTGATACGGACTGAAGCTTTCAACAGTGTCGTAACCACTAAAAATTTTCCGTTTATCGAAGCTTTCAGCAGCTCGTGCACGATGTCCCGTCGCATTTGACGACTTGATGCCTAGTCGAAGTCCGCGAATAGGCGAAAATTTATATTCCTGGCGGTTTGGAGGCCCGTTGAAAATACGAGGCGACTGCAAGAATATCCAGCCTCTGAATTATGAGGTGAATCCGGTGGAACTTCTCGAGAAGTTTCCAACGAGTCCGGGCCACACTTTCCTGCTGTTTTCAAATTGGCCATGCCACTTCCGTCTTATAAATAGCCCGCTTCCTTCGCGAACTTTTCTGCCTCACCATGGATCGCTTTCGACGCTATTTTCGCGATGTCGTATCCGTCCCTTCGTTTATCTGTCGTGGCGATAGTTTCGGAGGGACGTGAATTTTTGACAAAATTAGCTCCACTTGTACAATCATTTGTCAATTGTTTTCTTCTCTTAATAGAAGTGAAGTAAACCGGAACGCCCTCTACTATAGTAAACCTAACCAAAGTCACACCTAAATATAATGCAAATCTAACCTAAAACACACCTAAATATAATGCAAATCTAACCTAAAACACACCTAATTAAAGTGCAAACGTAGCCTAATATTTATTATTGTGTCCTTCATTTTGTTATGGTAGTTTTATAATATATAATAAAAACCTTGTAATTGTTATTATAAAGATTGTTAGTATTTTAAATATAATGCAAATCTAACCTAAAACACACCTAAATAAAGTGCAAACGTAGCCTAATATTTATTATTGCGTCCCTCATTTTGTTATGGTAGTTTTATAATATATAATAAAGACCTTGTAATTTTTATTATAAAGGTTGCTAGTATTTTAAATATAATGCAAATCTAACCTAAAACACACCTAAATATAACGCAAATCTAACCTAAAATAGACCTAAATATAACGCAAATCTAACCTAAAACACACCTAAATAAAGTGCAAACCTAACCTAACATTTATCATTGTTCTTTATCCTTTATTTTGTTATGGTAATTTTATAATATATAATAAAGACCTTGTAATTGTTATAAAGATTGTTAGTATTTTTAATAACAAATTGCAGTAATTTTTGATGGAATTATTTTTTAGTTGCATTTTTAGTTGCATTTTCGATGTAGCGCTGTAGTCGAATGTCATTGTAAAAGATTCTTTTTATTTTTGTAGAAAATGTTTAACGATGTGTACGAGGAATTTATGAAAAACAATAAATGGGTTCTGATGTTTGATTTCAGCTTGCTGCCAATGTGACTTATCGTTGTGAATTTTGCACCAGTCTGACATGGACATATAGATTGATGATTATATTATACATTTGGAAGTTACAGGATGATAAATGTTTTTCCGTGGAATTCGTGTTTTATTTTTTCGTATGTTTGTATCAGGCAGCAGTATGGAAAAATATGCAAGCAGAAATTTATTGGAATTTTTTTGCCATGATTCATGATTTGAAATATAGTAAAAAGGAATTGCTATTTCTATATTTTGTTCTTGTATCTTATGTTACTGAAACACTTAATAGACGTAGCAAAATATAGCAGAATAATCATAAAATTTCATTCTTTTAAATAAAAATTATTTAAATAAATATTTGCTTTTTCTTGGCCTCAATTCTAGGTTAGAGTTTCTAATTTCGATCTTACAATTAACAAGATACCACTGTTCCTATAAAACCCATATATACTCTCATTACATAGGGCACTGAATACTTGGAACATTCCAAATAAACGTAAATTAATATTAGAGTTACAAAATAAGGTTGACACTGAACAAACGTAACCTCAATTTAATCCCAACCTAATTCAAACTTAGCCGTTTACATTACAAAGGAAACTAAATTGTACCATAGATCTAAAATGTTCTCATACGGTTACTGTAATGAACATTTAGGCTAAATTTAATGAAATTTCTATCTAACCTAATCGATAAAAGCAACCTAAAATTAGATCCCATCTTTAATAACTACCTCATTTCAATCACGTAACCCAACATTTTATAATTTTTCAACCTTATGCTAAATCCCATAACCTAACATTTTATATTTTTTTCAACCTTATGCTAAATCCCATAACCTAACATTTTATAATTGTTCAAACGCGTACCAAATCCCATAACCTAACATTTTATAATATTTTAAGCTCGTACTAAATCCCATAACCTAACATTTTATAATTTTTCAAGCTCGTACTAAATCCCATAACCTAACATTTTATAATTTTTCAAGCTCGTACTAAATCCTATAACCTAACATTTTATAATTTTTCAAGCTCGTACTAAGTCTCATAACCTAACATTCTATAGTTTTCCAAATTCGTACTAAATCTCATAACCTAACATTTTATAATATTTCAAGCTCGTACTAAATCCCATAACCTAACATTTTATAATTTTTCAAGCTCATACAAAATCCTGTAACCTAACATTTTATAATTTTTCAATTCCTTCCTCAAAAGAACGAAACAGGATTTATTATGTATTAACATAGATTGAATCGAATCTAATCAAACTCTTTCGACCTAACCTCACAATCACTATTATGCAACCACACCATATGGTTCTCCCCCATGTAAGATGAATGACGTGACAGGCCCGTTATCCCGTGGACCAGCGAATTTTCAACGTGGCTGGCAGCAGCGCGTAAATAGAACGCGATATTTTGCAGCATGAAACAATAACGAGCCAGCGTGGCCACAATGTGTGTGCACCGTTGTTCCGTGATATCGTGTCTGCCTGGCAGACACCATCGGCCTGAACCCTCCACGTTCCCCTTTTTTTTTCGCCGTTTTGTCTTCCTCGCAGCTGTCTGCTCCACGAAAATCGCGAAAATCCTGAAGCGTGATTTGCATTTTACCGAGCATCGATGGGAATCGTCGTTCCACCACTCCTCGTTTTGTCTTCCTGAGGTGAACAACGGCTGGACACGGTGCTGTAGGGTCTTCGAGGATTACAACGAATGGTTGTACTCGTGTTTATAGTTTCAGAGGTTAGGTTTGAATCACGTTCAGGTTAGTTCTAGATTATATTCAATGTTTCTGCTTATTCTTATCATCTGTACTTATTATCTATGGTGTATTAATATTAGCACAGTGAAACATTGAGGGTCCAAATTAATGGGAAGACATTAGGGTAAGGGAATTTTCGGATAGTAGAAATCTCACATTTCCAAGCCGTCATCATTATTATTATCATTAGTGCTATTCTTTTTATTATTACTGCTAATTTATAAAGAGATTTTAAAAAATATATAATAGTTATTGTAAAGAGCAAGGTAAATAATAATATACTTCTTATTTATTATTTATCTAAATTTTTTGAAATGAAAAATTCTCTATCTTCTTCTTATTAATATTAATTAGGTCTGTTTTTTAATAACCTAAATGCTTCATAGCGGGAAAGCACATTTTCATCGTTATCTTTATTATAATCTTCTAGTTCTTCAATTTTTCGTTTCATTGTTTATTTTATATTTATTATTTTGGTGGTGGTAATGGGGGAATTTTTAAAATCTTGATAAATTTACAAGTTTTGCTTGAAGGGTCAGTGTTGCAAAAATGTAAATTTCGTGAAAGTTTTCGTGGATGTTTATTTTCTTGGTAAATTTGCAGTGTAATATAAAGATATTGGCAACTTCTCTATTCTTCTTCTATCTAAGCTTAACTTCTTCCAGCATGGATTACCGTTGCTGGCAAGTTTAATTAATTAACGGTACGCTGTTCTTTCAAGAAAACACAAGATACGCATAAATTGTGTTACGCTGAAAATTTGTCCATTTATTATAATTTGTAATAGATATTTCTGCTTGCCTGTATTATAATACACAGAAAGAAGGTAAAGGAATATTTATGCCTTTCATTTTGCTTATGAAACTTGCAAAATTTATGCTTTCGATAGTGCCTTAACATTTCCCTTTGGGATAATTAATTGAAATCATAATCCATTTAGTACCTCGTTTAATTTTATTTCTTTATTCCTAAACAATATCATAAATTTCATTCTCTTTCCTGCTTCAACATACACTTCCAAGAGAACGAGTTTTAAGTCGACTCGACTTGGGAGTCTTTTTAAATCCTTTCTAAGCTAAATAAATTTATGCGAATTTTCATGGCGTACAGTCAGGCTCTCCGTTCCAGGATATTGGATACAGAGATCGAATGAAGTTAATAATGCAGCCGAGATCGTGCATGGTGAAACGCGGATGCGTTGTATATTCGTATAGTTCGCTTGATTCGGAAATTTCCCAACAAGTTGTGCAACAAATTCCCATTTTCTCGAATTTCGATTGCGTTTAACCAGAAGTGGAAAAATACTGCTGTTGCTGAAATTACAGTGAATACATATCGTTACAAGTGGAAAAATTGTACAGTGTGAGTTAAAAGTTTGAAATCACTACGCATAGCTCAGGTAACGATGTCTCGTTCAAGAGCGATATTGGATTTTTCTCTTTAATTACTGTCTTTAATTTCCAATCCAGCAAGATATGTATACGAATTCAGCATTTTCTTATTAGACAGAAATTCCTGAAGAATAATTTACATCGTTCTCATCGAATAAATCATAACATGCACTGAATATGACAAATGTACTTTAAATTATAGGCATTTATGCACTTAGGATGTATCAAAATATTGAATGAATGAAAATGGATATGACAAACGAAAGATGTGATTTATGAAAATATTGCATAACAGTATAATTGAGAATATATATATTACAATTTAATCAGAAAAATTGTGAAAGGTGCAATAAGTATATTAAATAAAATAAATTGCAATAATTGAATTTTTATTATTTAGCATGTATTTCAATTATACTTTAAATTTCATTACACTTGTTATTACATTTTATCATTCTATAATTAAGAAAATTATTATAATTTTTTATTCCACATTAGTCAAGATGACTTAATGATTTTATTCAATGAAAATTAATTTATAATTCGATGATATAAGGGAGGAAATGATTTTACATATTTGTATATGTATCAACAAATTACTTTTTTATATGAGCTTTTCAAAAACCTTATTTCGAAAATTTTTATAAATTACAAATTCCTAGAAAATTTTTAATTAAATCGGTAGCAGGGTGTATTTGTTCATATCGTCGTATTTTCAGTTTTTAATATCGTCTCGACGTTTTCCAAAATATTTTGCAGTTTATTCTAATTTTTTGTTCAGTCTCTTTGTTCTCCTTTTTTATTTTTTTCCCTTTTTTTTGCGTTTTTCACAGAGATGAAACTTGCCTATCGATTGATGGAAATCACAGGAATCCTGAATCGTGATTTGTTCGGCCAGTTGGTGTTTTGTTTTTTATTCTCTCTTTTTTTTTTGAGGTACCGTGTACGGTTTTCGAATGTTTTCGAGATGAAGATCGGATGTGCATGAGCGAAATTTTAAAAACGGATTTGCTTTGTGATCCTTTATTTTTACGTGCACTGTCCAGCCGGAATTGATTCGTACGTGGAAATTGTTTTGAAAAGAATGGAAGAACACTTGATACGCGATGTTCCATTCTTCTTCCAAGAAAGAAAATTTATTTCGAAATGATTTCATTCCTTTTGTCGAACGAAAAGTGCAACGGTCACGTTACGTGTGACGCTTTTACAAAAATTAAAATTCAAAATTCCATTACAGACTTGAATAGACTTCGGGGGGGGGGGGGGTT